>NC_092021.1:27613460-27625960 GCF_042242105.1 Pempheris klunzingeri
GGGAACTGGTCTTCTGGAATGTTTTGTCGCACAAGTCACAGGCGTACATACCACTTTCAGTCTTCTTCATCTTCTTCCTGCACAGCAGCGACTCGTCTGTCAGGTCGTCCAGGCCCGACAGATAGTCCGCCGTCCCGTCCGGCAGCTCGCCCTGAGACACGCACACAACACACAGTAATCCCGCACCTGTCCACACCTCCTGCTCCCCCCCCCCCCCCGGCGTCGTGATCCCACGTCTGGACGGGGCTTAAAGGCCCCGCCCGGTAAGTCCCCCTCATCCAGGAGACATATGGGGCTGCCGGGGTGGCGTGGCCACAAAGACGCTCTGATATCAGGTGAACGGGAGTGTGGCCGGTCCTCGAACGCCCTGAAACCGCCTTCACTGACTAAACCACCACACCCACCCAGAGCTTTCAGCCCCGTCACTCTACCTTCATCAGCAGACGACTGCAGTGGAGCCAAACACGTTCAAATGTCACCGACCTCCTTTTACTACCTACCAGTCACTCAGACACCAGGATGAGGACACAGAGGACCAGGGGGAGAAACAGGGGAGTTCTAATTCCCATATTTTGCCTATTTATTTGTTAATTTATTTCATCTCTTTAAACTCAGCAGAAGTTGACAAAAATCGTAACGTCGACACTGACAGCCGACCTGCTGATGGACCTTGTGGTGAGACTGTTTTATATTCATGTCCTCTCTCCGATCACCTTCATGACGTTGATTTACCGCCTTAAAACACACTCCCACACAGCAGCATCAACTGCTCCTGTCTGTCTGGTGATTTATTTTCACCGTGAAGGCTGCAGATCCTCAAATGAGACATTTTAATTGAGAGCTTAAACCGGTTAGCACCAAACAGAGGAAGGACTTGTTATCTACCAAACCCTGAACCCTACAAACACCCACATTAGTCAGTTTCAGGTTCGAGGAGTTGTTAAAATATTCAGATTGGCGAGTTTTACCTGGAAACCTGGTTTCCGTTGGTATTTCCTCCTTTGCTGCATTTCGGCGAAAGTGGCAGCCCCGGTGGCGTAGGTGTAGGCCATGTGGGGCAGGAAGCTCATGGGGTCGAGGCCTGGGTAGGGCCTGAGGCCGGGGATGGATGCCTGGGCCGGAGACATGAAGGTGGGGGGAGGAAACGCCCCATGAGGCGGTAGTGAGGTGTAGACGGGACCGCCAGCGAAGGGATTGATCCCAAAAATGGGACTGGTGCTTTTCTCCAGCTGGTGGACGGCGTTCCCCCTACCGCCGCCGCCACCGCCGCCGTCAGAGCCCACAACCTCCTTCTTAATGTTGATCAGGTCCAAAGGCCTGAAACCCTGCTCCTGCCCTGGCGCCTCACTGTTGCGCTCAATGGTGAAACCATTGGGCCGGTGTCGCCTCTGCGCCACGTGTTTGGGCAGCGACAGATCAAGCGGCGTGTCACCAATGGCGTCCTCAGAGGCCAGGCTGTTCGGGGTGAAAGAGCTGCTCTGGGAATTTTTGGAGGAGGTCGAAGAGAGGTTCAGTGGCGATGGCGTGTCGCTCCTCAGGTGGTCCGGCGGGTCCAGCGGTTTGTCCGCTGTCGTTGGCCTGCTGGCTGTAAGCCGGTTGGCCTTCGCGAGTCTGTGGGTGGCGTCGCCGTTAGTGAAGCCTCCGTGTAAATCTACAGCAGGCAGCAACATCGGCGACTGGCTCAGGCTGTGGCTGGCGTCCGGTCCACCGCAATCGGGAGGGGGCGACTTTCTCCTCAGACCGCCGACGTGGTGGCTCTGACTCTTCCACTGAGCGAACCACTCCCTGACGAACTCCTGAGGAAGGCCGATGGCGATGGAGATCTTGAGCAGCTCGTCTGAGTTGGGCTCGGTGTTCATGGCGAAGTACGCCTTCAGCACCGACACGTGGTCCTTGAAAGGGTGGGCGGGGCTGGTGGCGCGCTCGGTGCTGGGCAGCTCGGCGGTCACCCCCCTCCGGCGGCTGGCGGGGCTGCTCTCCGCTGGCTGCAGGACGGCTTTGATCTCCTCGTTCATTTTGCACAGGTAGCGCTCGTGCTGGTGCAGCGGGATCGGCCCGGGGAACGCCTCCTTGCAGTATTGGCAGGAGAACGGCAGGAACTGGTTCTGGCTGTCGTGGGGTTTCTCCTCACCGCTTAGGTCGGCCAAGGGGTTCAGCCGCTCCTTCTTGACGTCCGCTGTCCTCTTGGACTCGTCGATCAGGCTCTTGGCCTCATTGACCTTCTCCAGCGTGTAGTCGATGATGCTCTTAGTGGGGCTGCCGTGGCCCCGGGCCGGCGTCTGCTCCTCCATCTGGGCACCCAGCTCCTTCATGTAGGCCCTGAGCTTGGAGAGCTCCTCTGGGTTCTCGTCCATCTTCTGCCGGCACACTGTGTTGTCCACGATCTGCAGCACCTTCTGCACCTCGCTCAGGTTGCTCCCCAGTGACCCCGCGTAGCCCAGCAGGGGGAGCTCTAGGCCAACGCCTCCCAGGTGCTGGAGGGGGCTCTGGGAGGAGGCATGGACGCCCATGGGGCTCCCGCTACGGCCGTTCAGGTACACCCCCGGCCCTCTGAACCCGTGCTGGGAAGCCACTAGCAGCCGGTACTCGTTGAAGTCCGTTGGCTCGGTCTTGATGTCGAGCTGGCCCTGCTGATCCAGCGGCCGCCCATTCTCCAGTTTATGGCGGAGCTGGGCGAGGGCGGGGCTTCCGGGCGATGAGGTGGCAGAGTTGGGGGAGGAGCCGGGCTTGGCGCTGCTTCCGTTGCGGACTCGCCCGTTGACGGCGATCAGGCCGATGCATTTCTTGCTGCTGATGTGGGAGCTGTAGGAGCCGGAGTGGGAGAAGCGCTTCTTGCAGTTGGAGCATTCGTACGGTTTCTCACCTGCAACACAACACGAGCTTCGATCAGGATCATCAAACGGATCAGCTGGTCGATCAGTTAAGAGTCTGGCTCCTGATGATTTGACTTGGTCACTTTCTGAAACGCTAACGTTTATAACTATTGTATGATTGTGTATAGAACGTCTCTGGAGCTGCCCTAACAGTAACCCACTGTGGGGATCTTTTATCTTTATTTATTATCATTTAGCTCAAGTATGCCATCATTTCTAATGTAGCTCAACATGTATAACAGCAGGTTTAATAAAACTGAACAACGTAAAATAAAATGAAGAGATAAAGTGGAACACAATAGAATGGAGACACGGCCAGCAGAGCATCATCCTTTTCTGGACTTTGAGTCTTACAGCTCAAAGTCTTACAGCTGATGTTTATTCACACTCATTCTGTTTCTACATTTATTATCTTATATCATCCTACATCTTATATATTATAAAAGTCTCTCCAGAATTCTAATTTCACATGTGTGTCCTGATACGACAGAAAACACGTTGGACCCTAAACGCTGCTGCAGAATAACCCCCCGCCCCCCATGTTCATGTTCAGGTACTTTTCTCTTCACGTTGTGTGTTTGTTTCTGTTGACTGACATCAGACATTGTCCCCCCCCAGAGATTAAATCTCTCTGGTTTCTGTCTGATGTGTGAGCCTCTGTGCTGTGAAGCTCTTCAGAAAAGGCCGTGAGTCATCCAGCGTCCGACTCACCGCTGTGAATGCGAAGATGCTCCTTCAGGTGATGTTTGTACTTGAAGGCTTTTCCACACTCGCTGCATTTGAACTTGCGGTTTCCAGCTCCCTCTGTGAGCGGCGGCGGCTGCAGAGAGAGAGACAGACAGCAGAGTGTTGGAGGGCGAGTGGGAAGAGAAGCTGACGGGGAATTTAATAGTATTTAGTGGAGCAGATGTGAGAGATGCTGCTTTTGTGAGGCTGCTTCTGAGAAGCAGCGTGGGCTGGCTCTGTGCAGAGGTAACAGTCTGTCGTGGAGGTGCATTCCCTCGGTTTGAAATGCAAATACAGAAACAAACAAGCACAAACAGAGTGCCCCCCCAGAGAGAGTGGGAGCTCCACACGCTGCTTTCACATGCAGAGGAAGAAACACTGCCTCACGCAGAACTCAATTCAAAATGTCCCTGCTCTTCTCGGCTCAGGTTTCATCTGTTTCCACAAGTTGAAATCAAACCGACGACACCAGAAAGGGGAACAAAAGGTGCCGAATCATCAGCCCGACCTAAAAATATCCCCACAGCCAAAAAGTCAGGTTTGAACCGTGCTGCTGAGTCACAGAGAGCGCCCCGCTGCAGGCTGCCAAAACGGCCCGAATTTAACACTGAGGCTGGTCAGGCTGCGACATGAACGTGTTTAAATGTCTGTAAGAAGCTTTTTATCACTGACAGATCAAACATGTCTGCTCACACAGTCACACCACGTCACATATGAAGCTTTGCTGCTGTTTTTACTGGATCTTTGGTTTTCTCCTGTGAACTCCGTGTCTGTTTGTGTCTGTTACTACAGTACTACTACAGTAACGCTGTGAAGTAAAGTCTAAACTGACTCTGGTACAGGTTAAAGTCTTGAATTCAAACTATGACTGAAGTAAGAGTACATGAATATTATCACTTTGCATACCAGAAGTAAAAGTACTAGTTTGTATGCCTCCTTTCTGAGAAGTTCATTATTATAGAGTATTATTTATCATTCACCAATGGAATCATGTCAGAGCAGGTTAATATTGAAGGTGTGCAGAAGATGTTAAATACTCCACAACACACCAGACTCCATTCATAAAATCAGTGTTAAAACACTGTGTTTGGATCTGGACTGGCCCTTTTAAACACCAAAGTCACACAGTAAAACAAACAGACAGCTAAAACCCCTGTTTTAGTGAATGTAGTCTGGTGTGTGTGCAGAGAGCGATAGAACAGCTGTTTGGTGCCATTGCAGCCTGTTTAAAGGGTTAAAAACACCAGACCTCTTGTGATTTAGAGCCTTTATTCAGCTGGAAAAATAAAGATGCTGCTCGGATCTGTAGAGTTGAGGATTTTGGACTAAAGACTGATAGAAATCCACTATTATTGTGACTAAAGGCTCCTGCTCCACTAAACGTAGCAGGTTCTCCCTTTAACAGTTTAACTCTGAAGAAGTACACAAATAAACAGTCACTTAAAGTCATTTGGGGATTACGGTTGTTTAAACCAGCAGGAAAACGACCATCTGCTGCTGGTTAGACCATCGTGGGGGGGGCAGGTATGATCTGAGGAGGTCTGAGGCCGCCGGCTTTAACTCAGGAAATCTCATTATGATCACAGTGTAATTGGTAAATGGAATGATTGAGCTCTTAGTTACCGACTCTAATGTGAGTTTTGGATGCTGAGCGGCAGCAAACAGGCGAAACATTCAGCTGCAGCTTGTTATTAGATTACGTTTAACACCCTGAACTATCTTTACACTGCTGAGACGTTTAAAACGAGCTGATCTCTCACAGCAGCTTTTACTGCAGAGGAACAAGGTTAAAGGGCTCGTCGTGCTGCTGGTCACACTGGGAGGACTGGGGGGACTGGGGGGACTGGGGGAACTGGGGGGACTGGGAGGACTGGGGGAACTGGGGGGACTGGGGGGACTGGGGGGACTGGGGAGACTGGGAGGACTGGGGGAACTGGGGGAACTGGGAGGACTGGGGGAACTGGGGGGACTGGGGGACTGGGGGGACTGGGGGAACTGGGGAGACTGGGAGGACTGGGGGAACTGGGGGGACTGGGGGACTGGGGGGACTGGGGGAACTGGGGAGACTGGGAGGACTGGGGGAACTGGGGGGACTGGGGGGACTGGGGGGACTGGGAGGACAGGGGGAACTGGGGGGACTGGGAGGACTGGGAGGACTGGGGGGACTGGGGGGACTGGGGGGACTGGGAGGACTGGGGGGACTGGGGGGACTGGGAGGACTGGGGGGACTGGGGGGACTGGGGGGACTGGGAGGACTGGGGGGACTGGGGGGACTGGGCACTTTCAGCCCTAATTTCATTGTACCGCAATGACAATAAAGGCTGTTCTATTTGGAAAATAAAGGTCTGACGCTCCTAAAACCCCAAAATATTCAGTTCACAGACTCGAGGATGAAGAAAACCAGAGACTCGTCCTGACGCCCAAAGTACCTGCGACAGTTTTACTTGTCGCAGCAATGTTTTAAAGTGTGAATGTTCGCTCAGACGAACAGTAAGAACTCCACATCCGAGGCTGTTTTTTAAAGTGCTACACACGTGTTTTAGTCATAGATGACGTCTACGACGTAAAGCACCAACATACAGAAACAGCACCACAGAAGAAGAGCGGCGGGGGTGTACCTGTTCTCGGGCAGGTTTGTGTGTGGTCATGTGACGCTCCAGCTGCGTGCGATGGCTGAAGGTGTCGGCGCACAGCGGGCAGACGAAGCTCTCCTCATTGTTCTCGTGGCGATATTTGATGTGTTCCTTCAGAGACGTCAGCCGCTTGTAGCCGCGGTCACAGTACGGACAGGTGAGCAGCTGGGCGAAGTCGTCAGGTGTGCCGGACAGCAGGTCTGCAGAGACAGAGGTCAAAGGTCGGTCAGTGGGGGTAAACAACCACTGGTTTTCGGTGAATCTGTTTTTATGATTAGTCGGCTTTTGCTTCGACCTCCTGCAGCTTTTATTCACCACTTTATGTCGCCCACTGTCGCAGGAGGTGCTGTTAGCACGTTAGCATGTTCCTGTTTAAATGGTTCTAAAATAAAGACTAGAAGATTCATTGTTTCTGCAGCACAACACTGCTGGATATTCTGTGCTTTTTGTTTTCAGTGGATTTCTTTATTTCACTCGTCTTACCGTGCTCGCCCTCGTCCTGTCCGATGGCCTCGGGCGTGCCCAGTCTTGTCACCTCCTCTGGGGCTTCTGGGTAAATTATGGCAGTATCGCTGCGCTGCAGGTACTCGGCAATAGCTGCCGGGTGACCATCACCCTCCTCCAGTTTACGTTTCAGGAAGTACTCGTCCAGCTCAGAGACGCCCTCCAGTTGCTTCACTGGTCGCAGGAAACAAACTGCGATGAGTTCAGGGCCACAGCAGCTTGTAAACACCAAACATTTAGTTTTCGGAACTTAAATGAGAAAAGAGTGTGTGGCATAAAAAACATGATCATCTGCAGGAAGATGTTTGTTACACTGTGAAGCAGCAGAGAGGAAAGTGAATACTAGAAATTGCAGTGTGAATGCTGCCTGCTGAATAGCTGACGCCACACTGCATTGCTGCCTGTTGGTTTAAGGTTCCATGATTTGAGTGGCGGGATTTCCTACTGCCTATGAATGCACCATGTGCGTGTTTCTGTGTGTCAAATGTCACAAAATGGTAAATGGTCTGTATTTGTATTTCTCCTTTCGAGTCATTTCAACTACTCAAAGCATGAAACTAAAACTGTGAAAGAAATCAACAAGCTGAGTTACACTGAAACAGCTGGAGGTCCTGTGATTGGTTAAAAGAAATGTCAAGTAATCAAGTGAATGGAGTCTCTAGCTATAACCTTTATCGCTATGAGGAAGCTATAACCTTTAAGTGGAGGAAGTTGAAGAGGATTTGAACATTCAGCCCAGAGAGTTGAATGAATATATTAAAAGGTTTAAAAGCATTCACACCAATAATAAAGAAGAGGATAACTGCTGTTCAGCAGCATTCACACTATTAACATATATGAATGTAAGCAGAGAGGACCCAGAATGGAGCCCTGAGGAACCCCATCACAACTGTTAGAAATCTCACTTCTTTTATTGACCTTTTCAACAACTGTATGAACCATACTGCAACATGTGTCCACTGTCATGAGATCTACACCTGCCAACCCCAACATGACCCCCCACCAAGAGGACGAGCACAAGCTCGGACTCACATGATACAGAAGGAGATGCATTTATGGCAGGAAAAGACAAAAACTCATTGAGTTTATAGGTTACAGAGAAAACTACGGTGGCATATCAGGACGGTCGTAACTAAATATGGTGTCATAAAGGTCAAACTCACAAATTCATGAGAAAAATGATTGAACACCCACAACAGCAGTCACTATGGGGTGAATACAGAACACATGCATGTGAAGCAGAGAGGACCCAGGATGCAGCCCTGAGGAACCCCTTCACAACAACAGCTGGAAACTACAGCTTCACTTATTTTATTGACCTTGCATTATATGATGATCATGTGATCTCACCTGCACTGTTTCCCGCCAGCTGCAGTGACCCCTCTGGACCGACAGCTTCGTACTCTTCTTTCCTGTCAGCTGTTAAACAAAACGACACAGAACAGACTTTAGTTCACCTCCTCTTCCTTGTGCTTCCTGTCAAGCACTTGGCTCTGATTGGTCCGTCCTGACCGCAGCTGATCACCAGCAGATCCAGTGAGTGTCTTTTCTGGAGCTTTTGAAGCTCATGTGATGTGGTCAAAAGCTCCATAGGCCGTGCTGTGAGTGGTCGGGGACTCACCAGAGCCGTTCAGGTGTCCGTTGATGTCGTCTCCGAGTCTCCAACGACAGCCAGGGTTCTGGACCCCGTCCCGGCCCTCCGAGGCCTCCTGGTCTCGATAGGACAGCAGGGCGTGCGCGACCCGGGGCGACGCCTCCAGAGGGGGCACGCCGGCCGGGCTGCCCGCCTCTTCATCATCCCCTCCTCCTCTTGCTCCTCTGGGGGCGGTGGTAAGGCCGCCGTCCTCTGAGACCAAAGTCCTGTCATCCTCGTCTGTCTCTGAACCGGTTTCCACCACGTTGTCATAGTTCAGCACTGCAACACCAACAGACAGAAACCTTAAGACCAGGACCAGGACGACTATGTACACATACCGTGTTACTGGTCAACCACAGCAGAAGCTGGTTAGCTTAGCATAAAGACTAGAGACAGATGGAAACAACTAGCTTAGCTTAGCATAAATACTGAAAACAGGTGGGAACAAATAGCTTAGTTTAGCATAAAGGCTGAAAAAAGGTGGAAACAGCAAGTTTTGCAAAATGACAGGAAACAGGTAGCAATAGTTAGCTTAGCTTAGCATGAAGACTGGAAAAACAGCAGAAGACAGGTCACTTAGCTTAGTATAAAGACTGCAAACAGGTGGAAAGAGCTAGCCTGGTGACGTATCAATAACCAATACTACCAAGAATAATACTGATCAATATCTGCTAACTGACCCAGCAGCACCAATCGGAGCGACCGGTCTGAACTCTGAGCGACAGACAAACGTGTGGTTTTGTGTTTAAGTGTTGCAGCGTAACATGAACACGAGGATGTAAACCAAAGGGGGGGGGCGCCATGACATCATGGGAACCAGTGGCGGCCCGCCAGCCGAGGAGCAACTTCCCGGCTGATTTTCAGATTTTATGTGCTGCTGTTTCCGGACAGGAAAGCTTGACGTCGGAGCGGCTGCAGGTTCCCAGGGAGCGGAGGGAGGAGCAGGGAGGAGCAGCAGCTTATCTCCTCATAATATGATCTTTGTCTGGGCCGCTCGCCTCCCGGACAACTGCACAACAGGTGCAAATTAAAAAGGGGAGCCACGGTGGGCTGGGCCGAAATCTGCTGACCTGGGCTGAATACCAAGAACGGGGGCGGGGGTGCAGGGCGTGGGACAAAACCAGCTTTAATAAGAGGTGTGACGGGCGGGTTTAAGGGGGGCTCAGCCGAGTAATGCCCCGTGTGATCAGCGGGAAGAAAAGACGGGGCTGAAAAGTGAGATGTGAATGCTCGTTGTGTGGTCTAAGGTATATGTGGGGATATAATATGATCTCACTCAGCGACTTAACTCCCCCCGTCCCCCAGACCCCCGCCCCCTCGCCCCCTCACACCCACGGCCATTGTGCTGTTTGGCTTTTGGCTGAAAGCATTTCTGACCTGCAACAGAGGAGGAAGAAGCAGAAAGCTGCACGTCCTTCATTCGATTCAATAAAAAACTACAAATCAGTCTGAAGAACTTCCTGTTTACATCACAAACAACTACAAAAAAGAACTACAAACTGAACAAATATTTGTTTTTATTCCCCTTAGGGTTAGGGTTCCCCTTTAAACCAAAAGTTATTTAATTTACAAGGTTTTATATTTTCAGGAGCTTTTACAGGGTTTTTCTTCATTCAATACATCTCCATACAAATCTAAAGGCAAAGAGTTCAACAAACCAAACTCCATTCACCGTTTCTACTATCTCTGACTGTTGGGGGGTAATTCCACCTTAAATGTGAGTGTTGAGTGTGCAGCAGCAGGTTGTTGGAGTGTCGGGTGTCTCTGCACTCTGATTGGTCGGTGGGAGTGTCGGCGGGCAGCGGGCAGACACAGAGAAGCTCTGACCCCCCGAACAAAAGACATTCACTGTGCTGTTTGCCAGCCGGGTCACATGACTGCAGCAGAGTGGCAGATGTCACCGGGGGCAACGCAGTCTGAAAACACCATCCACCATTTTGTTCCTCACACACACACATGCACTAACTCACACACACACACACACACTAACTCACACACTAACTCACACACACACACACTGCAGCTCCGTATGTTGGTGACACTCATAACTCGGCTGTGTTTGGTGACTGGGAGCAGGTCTGATGGAGCAGGTCTGATGGAGCAGGTCTGATGGAGCAGGTCTGATGGAGCAGGTCTGATGGAGCGCTCCACCCCCGCCGTTGTGACCTGCTGATGTCACAGAGCTGTTTTGTCTGCAGCCTTTGTGTTCATTCAGGGAGCCGAACACAAAGCAGCAGCGACGACGCGTCGCAGAGCATTACCCCCCCACACACACCCTCCCCCTCTAACCCCCCCCCCCCTTTACAAAGACACATTGCCCCCCCAGTGCCGTCATCCTCTCTCCTTTGGATGAGGAACACACTCGTTCTTCTAACGCAAACAAAAACCTCCAGCTGTTACTGGGGGGTGGGGGGGGTTATGTGAAGGCGTATATGTGTGAGCGTGTCACATGACTCTGAAGCCGCCCGGTGAGCGGCGGGGACATCAGAGTGACCACGAACAACCACAAACACCAACCAGACACTTGTCTCCAGAAAAACCCAAAAAACACAAGACAACGAAAACACGACTTCTGACGAGCTCAGGGACGAGGCGCCGCCGCCGACCGTCCGCTCACCATTGTCATGGAAACATCTTCAGGTGGACCCAGACGATGGCTCTTTAAAACCGTATAACTCAACCGCAACCCTCCCCTGGAAGGGACTCGCCCCCCAGGTTGGGGACCGCCGTCTCTGACGACCTTCAGGTGACGATCGTCGTCCTCGGCGGGTCGCCCGATGGCGCTGCGTTTGAGGCAGAGAATCCTCCTGATCGGCTATCCATCAGCTGATCATCAGGATCAAACATCCCATCAGAGACAAACCTTAACAACAGCAGCCAATCACGGCTCTCCACACGATGACATGTCAGCCATCCACTGTGAGGTGGGCGGGGCCTCCAGGCATCCAGCCATGGGTCGGCGTGTTTTATCTCCTTTAAAGATTTAAATCCTTCAAAGAATCCTCTGAGAGTCCTCCAAGTGACCCCCCCCCCCGCAAAGATCCAATAATCCACAAATCATTCGATCAGATTGATCTGATCAATCAGGTCCGATCGGACGGCGTCTCCCTCGTCCAGGAGCTGCGTCCACATCCTGCCGCCGACTGAAAGGTAATGAGAGATGAGACCAGCTCTCTGTCTCTCTCTCTCTCTCTCTCTCTCTCTCTCTCAGATCACCTGAGCAACCACCAGAGGGGGAGGGGTGAGGTGTGTGTGTGTGTGTGTGTGTGTGTGTGTGTGTGTGTGTGTGTGTGTGTGTGTGTGTAGGTCGCTGCCTAGCGGCTACGAGCTGGAAGTGACTCATCACACAGCAGCAGGTAACAGACACATGGACAAAAGTATGTGGACAGCTGAAGTTACCTCCCTGTCCAGTTCATATGGAGCTGGGCCTCAGGCTGTCCACTTACTTCTGTCCACACCTGAGTGCTCACAGCACTCCGTCTTCACACAGTAAAAACACTTCATCAAAATTTAAAACGCTCTGGTTTTCAACAGAAAACCTCCCTACACGCATGTGCTACCTGTTAGCTCAGCATTAGCATGTAATTAGTGATTAGCTTGGAAGGTGGATTGTTAGGCTAACAGTTTCCCTCTGCTTCCAGTGTTTGTGCTAAGCTAGGCTAAACGACACATACGAAGTGTGTGTTTTCAGCTCTGTCATGTTTTAGTGAGTAAAATAAAGCTCAGAGTGTGTGTGTGACTGTGTGTGAGTGTGTATGTGACTGTGAGTGTGTGTGAGTGTGTGACTGTGTGTGAGTGTGTATGTGACTGTGAGTGTGTGTGAGTGTGTGACTGTGTGTGTGTGACTGTGTGTGAGTGTGTGTGTGTGTGAGTGTGTGTGTGTGTGACTGTGTGTGAGTGTGTATGTGACTGTGAGTGTGTGTGAGTGTGAGTGTGTGTGTGACTGTGAGTGTGTGTGTGACTGTGTGTGAGTGTGTATGTGACTGTGTGTGAGTGTGTATGTGTGAGTGTGTGACTGTGTGTGAGTGTGTGTGTGACTGTGTGTGTGTGTGTGTGTGTGTGTGACTGTGTGTGTGTGAGTGTGTGTGTGACTGTGAGTGTGTGTGTGACTGTGTGTGAGTGTGTATG
>NC_092021.1:27630960-27643460 GCF_042242105.1 Pempheris klunzingeri
TGGAAATCATAAGAAACAGTGAAAACACTTCTCAGAGTATCTGTGACCTCATCATGTGACAAACTGGAAGATATTGAATTTATCACAACGTAAATAAACGTGTTTCATCAGGAGACAAAACAAGTTCTATCGTAACAACGCCCGACATTCAATAAACAACAAGAACAAAAACAACAAGAACAAGAACGACAAGAATAAGAACAACAAGAACAAGAACAAGAACGACAAGAACAACAAGAACAAGAACAAGAACGACAAGAACAAGAACAAGAATAAGAGCGACAAGAACGCAAACAAGAACAAAAAGAACGACAAGAACAATAAGAACAAAAAGAACAAGAACAAAAAGAACGTCAAGAACAATAAGAACATCAAGAACAATAAGGACAATAAGAACGACAAGAACAATAAGAACAACACGAACAATAAGAACAAGAACGACGAGAACAATAAGAACAACAAGAACAAGAACAATAAGAACAACAAGAACAAGAACAAGAACGACAAGAACAAGAACAATAAGTCGTCCAACACAGGAACACGGTGGTGTAACAATGAACTAAAACACGTTTTACAAGTTAATGTTACAAACTGTAACCGTAACAGGCCCCGCCCCCTCTTAACAAGCTGTAATAACACACACACACACACACTGGGCGGCTGACGGTCGTCGGAGGTTGGTGGTTTGGTGGATCTGTTCCTGGAACAGTTTGCGGTAGTGAAACTGCTGACGGTCTCAGTTTAGCGGTGACTCAGACGACCTTCGTCCACCAAAACCTGCCGGCGCACAAACAGGACGAGCAGAAGAAGAAAAGTGCCGCCATCATCACTTTCCACCCACGCAGAGACGGCGCTTCGGTCAACCGTTAAAACTGCCCCGATGATCACATGATCAGTGTCTGAAACACGAGGTCTATCTTCGTCCTCTCCTCTTCCTCCACCCGCTCGTGTCCACGAGGCTGCCGTGAAAAGCCAGCAAACACCTAAAGCGGACTGGTCGGGACCAACGTGGTCCAGGTTTTATTTCGGTTTCATCGGCACCGCTGGCTGACGTCTTTTAATCTTTTCATTTCAATTCAAAGATTTAAAAACAGCTCAAATAAAAAGACATTTCACCGTGATGACGACCGCGAATCACCAGCAGTTATCTCGCCCATATACAAACCGCCTAGCAACAGCATAGCAACGCCTAAAACACAACAACCACAGAGCAACCGCCTGGTATCGCCTTGGCAACCAGCAGGGACGCCACATACCCAACCAGAGGAGCCTCATTCAGCCTCAACATGTGACCCCAGCAGCCAATCACAGAGCAGCGTGTGGGACGGTGAGTCAGCGCAGAAGAGGCGAGGTCTGCTCATCAGGAGTGAAGGACAAGCAGGAAGTGAGGTGTCGTCGGAGCAGGTCAACGCTCGCGGTCACACCTTTGGACTGACAGATGTGCTCATCCACCATGTGACAGGAAAACGACCCCCCCAGGGGGACAGGCAGGCGAGCGGGGTGAAACCCCCCCACGCACGCAGTTGATGGCAGCGAGGCTTTCTGAGGTGACGGGAGCTGACAGGCGCTCGCTCCTCCAGGTCTCACTTTCCAGTCAACCAAACAGCATCACAAACCAGTGACGAGTCATCATGTGACCCCGCGCTGCCACTGTGACTCACCGCCACGCTGTAGGCCAATCACATCACAGCTGACACCACACCAGGTCAGGTGACCCACACCTGAAAACACCTGATGACGTACAATTGTGTGTGACAGTATCATGGAAAGGATCCCTACAGAGAGAGACCTGGAAGATCCTTTTGGTTTAACCACAAACAGCACACACACCAGACTACATTCACTAAAACAGGGATTTTAGAGCTGCTGCTGCCTCCATCAGTCAGAGTGTTTGTGACTGAGTGTTACATAAATATTGTGTTGGATCTAAAGTAACTCTTTAAAACACCAAAGTCACACAATAACACAAACACAGCTCCTGTGTCCTGTTCTCTAAAATCCCTGTTTTAGTGAATGTAGTCTGGTGTGTGTGCTGTTTGTGGTTAAACCAAAAGGATCTTCCAGGTCTCTCTCTGTAGGGATCCTTTCCATGATGCTGTCACACACTTAGAATAACACTCTGAGCCTGTCAGTGGATCAAACAAGCTCTTTTAGTGGACCTACTGTGATCAGGTGCAGTTGTCCCAAAGGATCACGTTGCAGCCATTGCAGCCCGTTTGGTGGCTGCTGGCTGAGGTGATCTACTGGACCAGTTCCAACACTTTTACTACCTACCAGTCACTCACACACCAGGATGAGGACAGAGAGGACCAGGGGGAGAAACAGTGGAGTGACCCTTTAAGACATTTCTGCAGCTTAAACGTTTTAGTGTGAAAGTTGTCTTGCAGGTTTAACAGACATAAAGGACCTGCAGACTGGGGAGCATTTCATGGTCTCTGTGGTCTGATTGTGATGCTGCTGCTGTCCTGAACATCTCCCTGCTGACAATGAGCGCTGGGGGGGGGGGGGTGTCAGTACAATGAGCCCAGTGTTACTGCGATGTGATCTCCATTGTACCTTCGAGCTGAGAGGTGTCTCCACTTCCTGTCGTGGACTCACAGCTTCAGAGGAAACCCACCAGTCACGTCGAGAGAAACAGTCCTGCTGGTCTCCACACAGACCAGAGAGCTGGACCCCCTGGACCCAGCGGGACACCTGCACCCAGTGGGACACCTGCACCCAGTGGGACACCTGGACTCAGCGGGACCCCTGGGACCCAGTGGGACACCTGCACCCAACTGGACCCCTGGACCCAGCGGGACCCCTGGGACCCAGTGGGACACCTGCACCCAGTAGGACACCTGCACCCAGCGGGATACCTGGACCCAGCTGGACCCCTGGACCCAGCGGGACCCCTGGGACCCAGTGGGACACCTGGACCCAGCGGGACACCTGGACCCGGCCTCTGGTCCAGGTCCAGAACAACCAGGATCAAAGACAACCACATTGAGTTTAAAGAAGAGAGTCTGAACACTATGACACCCAGGTTCATGTTTAAAACTGTTTTAGGGACAGATGAGAAAATCAATCAATGAAAACTAATAAAACTAATCACTCGCTGCACCCCTGTGCATCTCTCAGTCTGTTTTTCTTTTTAAAAACTCTCTAAAAACTGTATCTGAACAGAACTGGAGCTGCAACGATGTATCAATCAATCGATTAGGTTCCAACTATTAAACTCAACTATTTTGACAAGAGATTAATCAGTTTGAGTCCTTTATAAGGAAAAACGATTCCAACATGTTAAACATGAATGTTGTTGTTGAATACCAACATGTGATGAGTCTGATGAGTTTGGTGATGTAGAGTGTGTTATCGTCTATAAATAAGTTCATCTGTGGTCAATGAACCAAAGCAGGACTGATCACATGTTCACAGTTCGACTCGTTTCAGCTCAGACTTCCAGTAAAACACAGCAGCCATTTCCTCGTCCCACCGCTCCGTTAACATGGTCCGACCGACTGGCAGGAAGTTAACAGCTCTGAGTGCAGCTTGGGTTAATGAGCCATTTGTGGTTTTAACCAGATGAATGAGCTACAAGGAACATGAGAGGTGCCACCGCCCCCGATGGATCCATTAGTCCATCAACAGAATGCCAATCACTCTGATCGTCTTTAAGCTAAAAACTGACTGTCGCAACTCTCAGACGTGAACATTTACTTTTCTTGGATTTGGTTTCATCCTAATGGACTGATTTGTTGCACAAACTGAGACGTGACGATGCTCCAGGATCCTGTGACTAATGTTTTTCAGTGTTTTCAATGTTTGATTGATCAAAGCATCAATTCGCTAATCAGGACAATAATCAGCATCCATAACTGTAATGGTTCTATTGATCGATATGGACCAATCAGCTGTGGCCCACAGAGAGGTGACAGAGAGCTAAGTTCAAACAGTTTAAAGTCTTCAGTTGAACTCGTTCAGGGACCTCGCTGGTCCACTAGACCATGTCCTCAGAGACTCCTGAGCTCCTAAAACCTGTTCACATGTTCAAATCCGTCAGAGGGACCTGAAATCTGTCAAGTTCTGAGCTGCTGAACACAAACTCTCACATTTTACTGGAATCTGTCACATCAGAGGACGGCCGCAAACCATTCAGAAGTACGAGGACGTTCTTTTCCCTGATAACAGAGAATAAAAGATGGCAGCGCTGCAGAGCAAACTAAAGAACAATGAAGTGGTTCAACACCCCCCCTCGCCCCCCAACCAACTGGAGCAGAAACTTGATGTGATTTATATGTTTCATCAGCCAGACCTGCTCATCTGGTCTCAAACTGTTTTCCACAGTTTGTTTTTAGGGTGGAACATCTGCTCAGAGCTCACATGACAACCGAAAGGGGGGGGGGGGCTCAACTTCCTGGAAAATCAGATTACTCAACAACACGACTTTATTACCTGATCAGAACGAAAAAACAACCACTTCTGTTTTCTGTGACTAAACCTGGGAGGGGGGGGGGATGAGGGGACTGAGGAGGGCGGGGGGGGGCATCCTGGGCTTTTCCTCCCGCCCAGCAGGCCTTGGTCATAAACGCTGGTCCTTTTGTTGGCGCCCAGTCGGCAGCAGGACTCCGGACAATAGGAAACTCCCATAATGCCCCTCTGCTGCGAGGCAGAAACTGAACAACAGGCCACGACCTCAGACCGCCTCACAACCACCAGCAGCCCCCACCACGGCAACAACATCCACGTCTTAACAACAGAGTTAACGTTAGAAACATCATGTCACTTTAACTGAAGGACCTTATGATCCGTGACGACAGGTCTTAAAGAAGTGAACTCAGTTCTGTCGTGAACATAACGTTGGTTCGCTTCAGGCTCCAAAACTACGTGCTTATGTTTGGAAGAGGTCCTAGTTTGGGGTAAAATAAGTACGTTAGTTACAAACGAGACGTTACGTTACTAATGTGATGTAACCTACGTAAAATTACTCAGCGTTAGCTTTTGGTTTTACACAGGATGTGAACAGCGGCCGCCTGGGTGAATGTCCACCCCCCCGCCCTCCTCCCTTCATGGACTTTGACGCTCACTGTATCACATCACACATCACTTCCTCCTTTGCCTTTGTGACGGTCGCTAGAGGTTAAAACACCCACTTCTGTACTTTTTAGTTGGACGATGGGGCACTATCCTGTCTGTAAAGTCTGTGAAGTCTGTAAAGTCTGCGAAGTCTGTAAAGTCTGTAGTCTGTGAAGTCTGTAGTCTGTGAAGTCTGTAGTCTGTAAAGTCTGCGAAGTCTGTAAAGTCTGTGAAGTCTGTAAAGTCTGCGAAGTCTGTAAAGTCTGTAGTCTGTGAAGTCTGTGAAGTCTGTAGTCTGTGAAGTCTGTAAAGTCTGCGAAGTCTGTAAAGTCTGTGAAGTCTGTGAAGTCTGTAGTCTGTGAAGTCTGTAAAGTCTGCGAAGTCTGTAAAGTCTGTGAAGTCGGTAAAGTCTGTGAAGTCTGTGAAGTCTGTAGTCTGTGAAGTCTGTAGTCTGTGAAGTCTGTGAAGTCTGTAGTCTGTGAAGTCTGTAAAGTCTGTGTAGTCTGTGTAGTCTGTGAAGTCTGTAGTCTGTGAAGTCTGTAAAGTCTGTAGTCTGTGAAGTCTGTAAAGTCTGCAAAGTCTGCGAAGTCTGTAAAGTCTGTGAAGTCTGTAAAGTCTGTGAAGTCTGTGAAGTCTGTGTAGTCTGTGAAGTCTGTGAAGTCTGTGAAGTCTGTGAAGTCTGTGAAGTCTGTGAAGTCTGTAAAGTCTGTAGTCTGTGAAGTCTGTAGTCTGTGAAGTCTGTAAAGTCTGTGTAGTCTGTGTAGTCTGTGAAGTCTGTAGTCTGTGAAGTCTGTAAAGTCTGTGAAGTCTGTGAAGTCTGTAGTCTGTGAAGTCTGTGAAGTCTGTAGTCTGTAAAGTCTGTAGTCTGTGAAGTCTGTGAAGTCTGTAGTCTGTGAAGTCTGAAGTCTGTGAAGTCTGTGAAGTCTGTAGTCTGTGAAGTCTGTAAAGTCTGTGTAGTCTGTGAAGTCTGTGAAGTCTGTAGTCTGTAAAGTCTGTAGTCTGTGAAGTCTGTAGTCTGTGAAGTCTGAAGTCTGTGAAGTCTGTGAAGTCTGTAGTCTGTGAAGTCTGTGAAGTCTGTGAAGTCTGTAGTCTGTGAAGTCTTTGAAGTCTGTGAAGTCTGTAGTCTGTGAAGTCTGCGAAGTCTGAGAAGTCTGTAAAGTCTGTGTAGTCTGTGAAGTCTGTGAAGTCTGTAAAGTCTGTAGTCTGTGAAGTCTCTAGTCTGTGAAGTCTGTAGTCTGTAGTCTGTGAAGTCTGTAGTCTGTGAAGTCTGTAGTCTGTAGTCTGTAGTATGTGATGTCTGTAGTCTGTGAAGTCTGTAGTCTGTAAAGTCTGTGAAGTCTGTGAAGTCTGTGAAGTCTGTAGTCTATAAAGTCTGTGAAGTCTGTGAAGTCTGTAGTCTGTGAAGTCTGTGAAGTCTGTGAAGTCTGTGAAGTCTGTAGTCTGTGAAGTCTGTGAAGTCTGTGAAGTCTGTGAAGTCTGTAGTCTGTGAAGTCTGTAGTCTGTGAAGTCTGTGAAGTCTGTGAAGTCTGTAGTCTGTGAAGTCTGTGAAGTCTGTAGTCTGTAAAGTCTGTGAAGTCTGTAGTCTGTGAAGTCTGTGAAGTCTGTAGTCTGTGTAGTCTGTGAAGTCTGTAGTCTGTGAAGTCTGTGAAGTCTGTAGTCTGTAAAGTCTGTGAAGTCTGTAGTCTGTGAAGTCTGTGAAGTCTGTAGTCTGTGTAGTCTGTGAAGTCTGTAGTCTGTGAAGTCTGTGAAGTATGTAGTCTGTGAAGTCTGTAAAGTCTGTAAAGTCTGTGAAGTCTGTGAAGTCTGTGAAGTCTGTAGTCTGTGAAGTCTGTAAAGTCTGTGAAGTCTGTAGTCTGTGAAGTCTGTAGTCTGTAAAGTCTGTGAAGTCTGTGAAGTCTGTGAAGTCTGTGAAGTTTGTAGTCTGTGAAGTCTGTAGTCTGTAAAGTCTGTGAAGTCTGTAGTCTGTGTAGTCTGTGAAGTCTGTAGTCTGTGAAGTCTGTGAAGTCTGTGAAGTCTGTAGTCTGTAAAGTCTGTGAAGTCTGTAGTCTGTGAAGTCTGTGAAGTCTGTAGTCTGTGTAGTCTGTGAAGTCTGTAGTCTGTGAAGTCTGTGAAGTCTGTGAAGTCTGTAGTCTGTAAAGTCTGTGAAGTCTGTGAAGTCTGTAGTCTGTGAAGTCTGTGAAGTCTGTAGTCTGTAAAGTCTGTGAAGTCTGTGAAGTCTGTGAAGTCTGTGAAGTTTGTAGTCTGTGAAGTCTGTAGTCTGTGAAGTCTGTAGTCTGTAAAGTCTGTAAAGTCTGTAAAGTCTGTAAAGTCTGTAAAGTCTGTGAAGTCTGTGAAGTCTGTAGTCTGTAAAGTCTGTGAAGTCTGTGAAGTTTGTAGTCTGTGAAGTCTGTAGTCTGTAAAGTCTGTGAAGTCTGTTGTCTGTGAAGTCTGTGAAGTCTGTAGTCTGTGTCGTCTGTGAAGTCTGTAGTCTGTGAAGTCTGTGAAGTCTGTAGTCTGTAAAGTCTGTGAAGTCTGTGAAGTTTGTAGTCTGTGAAGTCTGTGAAGTCTGTAGTCTGTGAAGTCTGTAGTCTGTGAAGTCTGTGAAGTCTGTGAAGTCTGTAATCTGTGAAGTCTGTAGTCTGTAAAGTCTGTGAAGTCTGTGAAGTCTGTAGTCTGTAAAGTCTGTGAAATCTGTGAAGTCTGTAGTCTGTAAAGTCTGTGAAGTCTGTAGTCTGTGAAGTCTGTGAAGTCTGTAGTCTGTGAAGTCTGTAGTCTGTGTAGTCTGTAGTCTGTGAAGTCTGTAGTCTGTGAAGTCTGTGAAGTCTGTAGTCTGTGAAGTCTGTAGTCTGTAAAGTCTGTGAAGTCTGTGAAGTCTGTAGTCTGTGAAGTCTGTGAAGTTTGTAGTCTGTAAAGTCTGTGTAGTCTGTGAAGTCTGTGAAGTTTGTAGTCTGTAAAGTCTGTGTAGTCTGTGAAGTCTGTAGTCTGTGAAGTCTGTAGTCTGTGAAGTCTGTAGTCTGTGAAGTCTGTGAAGTCTGTAGTCTGTGAAGTCTGTGAAGTCTGTAGTCTGTGTAGTCTGTGAAGTCTGTAGTCTGTGAAGTCTGTGAAGTCTGTAGTCTGTGAAGTCTGTAGTCTGTGAAGTCTGTGAAGTCTGTAGTCTGTGAAGTCTGTGAAGTCTGTAGTCTGTGAAGTCTGTAGTCTGTGAAGTCTGTGAAGTCTGTAGTCTGTGAAGTCTGTAGTCTGTGAAGTCTGTGAAGTCTGTAGTCTGTGAAGTCTGTAGTCTGTGAAGTCTGTGAAGTCTGTAGTCTGTGAAGTCTGTGAAGTCTGTAGTCTGTGAAGTCTGTAGTCTGTGAAGTCTGTGAAGTCTGAAACAATCCCGCAGACAGACAGAGTTCATTTCGGTTTGGACGGTGAAACAGCTAAAAAAGTCCCTCGCTATGCCGATGATGCCATGGGGGGGGGGGGGGGGGGGGGGTTCCTGTGTGTGTGTGTGTTCCTGTGCTCCTGTGTGTGTGTGTGTGTGTGTGTGTGTGTGCAGATGCACTGAATTAGAAACTCGTCTGTCGTTGTCCATTCCTGCCTCATGCTGCCATCCTCCTGCTTTAGACCGCACGCACACACACACACACACACACACACACACACACACACACACACACACACACACACACACACACACACACACACACACACAGCCCCTCCCTGTAGAAACCTGGTAGGAATGTAACCACGAGGTCACTGAACTATTTGGGTAAGGTTGCCTGAGTGTGTGCGTTACAGTGTGTGTGTGTGTGTGTGCGTTACAGTGTGTGTGTGTGTGTGTGTGTGTTAGTGTGTGTGTGCGTGTTACAGTGTGTGTGTGTGTGTGTGTGTGGATGATTGGAGATACTTGATGAATGTTTCCCTCCCCAGTAATCGATCAATAATTTAATCTGTAAACTGCAGTGACGTCAGTTTATAATCCCCCCCCCCCGAAGTCTGGTGACTAAAAGGTACTCCACCAGACTCCATTTACAAAAACACTCATTTTACGTCAGAGAACACAGGAGCTGCTCTACTGCTGTGTGTTACATAAATACTGTTTTAGATCTGAACTGTCCCTTTAAAACCAACGACACTCTGACTGATGGAGGCAGCAGCTCTAAAATCCCTGTTTTAGTGAATGTAGTCTGGTGTGTGTGTGTTTGTGGTTAAACCAAAAGGATCTTCCAGGTCTCTCTCTGTAGGGATCCTTTCCATGATGCTGTCACACACTTAGAATAACACTCTGAGCCTGTCAGTGGATCAAACAAGCTCTTTTAGTGGACCTACTGTGATCAGGTGCAGTTGTCCCAAAGGATCACGTTGCAGCCATTGCAGCCCGTTTGGTGTCTGCTGGCTGAGGTGATCTACTGGACCAGTTCCAACACTTTTACTACCTACCAGTCACTCAGACACCGGGATGTGGACACAGAGGATCATGGGTAGAAAAAGGGGAGTGACCCTTTCCATAACTAGCTTCTCTCAGATTAAAACATATGAAGAAGAAACCTGCTCCTCTTCCTCTCTGACAGGATCAGTGTGAGAGCGAAGGAGGCGACGTTTGAGAAGTGGGAAGGAAATAAAAGAGTGTGAGGGCATGACGGGAAGGTGTGTGTGTGTGTGTGTGTGTGTGTGTGTGTGTGTGTGTGTCTGTGTGTGTGTGTGTGTGTGTGTGTGTGTGTGTGTCTGTGTGTGTGTGTGAGTGTGTGTGTGTGTGTGTGTGTGTCTGTGTGTGTGTGTGAGTGTGTGTGTGTGTGTGTGTGTGTGTGTATGTGTGTCTGTGTGTGTGTGTGTGTGTGAGTGTGTGTGTGTGTGTGTGTGTGTATGTGTGTGTGTCTGTGTGTGTGTGTGTGTGTGTGTCTGTGTGTGTGTGTGTGTGTGTGTGTGTGTGTGTGTGTGTGTGTGTGTGTGTGTGTGTGTCAGAAGCAGAAGCAGCAGTGTGATGAGGTCAACAAACGCCCGTGAAGCAGCGAGTCAGCAGATTACAGAAGCAGAGGGAACTCAGGACACTTCACTGCCCACACAGAAAAGAGGAAACTTGAGCGCTCTCTTACCTGCTTTTCACACCACGAGTTTGTCACAGGTCAACAGCAGCGGCGCCGCACCAGAAAAACACAAGAAGAAGAAGGAGAAGAAGAAAAAAAAGAAGAAGAGAAAGAAGGGGAAGAAGAGGAAGAGGAAGAAGAGGAGTTAGAGGTGTGCGGTAAACACAGCAGGTGGTTTCATCACAGACAGACGAGTTTTATCAGCAGAAGAAGAAGCAGGTGTGTTCGCTGACAGACACCCTGACATCCCCTGGTCCGTAACAGTACCCGGACAGTAATCATTGTCTGCTATTGCTTGGATCAATTTGCATTTAACCCAGATTTGAGGAGCAGAGAGGTTTGTGGGACGGCGAGCGGCACAGAAACGGGGACAGGAAGCCGGGAAGCTCCCCCCGTCTTCAGCCGCGATCGAACACACATGAGCTGCTTTTATTCCCGCCGACGCGCCACATTGACTCAGACAAAGACGGCGTGGAGACGCCCCCCCGGCACCCGCAGCCTGTGGCGTCCGGCGTCCGCTGGGTCACCCAGATCTGCCCCGGGGGGGCTCATTAGAGGTCTAGAGGGGGGGGCTTTCAGGTGAACTGGTTTACACAAGAACTGGACTCCCACCATCTGTTAGCCTAGCTTAGCACAAAGACAAAAAGCAGGAGGCTAGCTCCATCAAAAGAAAACACCAGCACTATGTGTAGGCTAACTGTTAGCATGCTATACTCAGCACAGTTAGCATCGTGTTCACTGAACCGTTGAGGCCTCTAACACTGTTCACTGTGCTTGGGTCATGTGACTAGCAGACCCACACACACACATTGAACTCGGCTGCGTACCATTTAGCTGAGCTAGCTGCAGGGTGCTAATGTTAGCGCTGTCTAAGTGTGTTTCACAGAGTTTAACCTACATGTGAGACTGACTGACTGACTGGAGTTATTGATTGACCTGTTTGCGCTGTCACATCATCATCATCATCATCATCATCATCATCATCGTCGTGGTGGTTGTGGACGTTGTGAAGTGATCCAGATGCTAACGAGCTTCATCTGTGTCACATCGATCACTCCAGACATCCAACATGGCCGCCACAAACAGCCACACACACTCAGCCAGAGCAGCGTGGACACACAGCGAGTGGCCGGAGTGTGTGAGGCACACACACACACACACACACACACACACACACACAGTCACACACGCACGCACACAGTCACACACACACACACACACACACACACACACATCAATGACCTCCATTGAGCGCGGCCCAAACAGCCAATGAGGGCGCACAAAGCCGTCCTTTCAGGTTCATCTGGACTGATGTAATAAAATTGACACATGCAGTCGGCTGATTCTGGGGCGCCTGTTACCTAAACTCTGCTTCCAAAGCTCCGTCACCCCCCCGCACCCCCCCGCGCCGCAAACGAATCAATTACAGAGCGCTCTAATCCTGTTAGGGGGGCTGAATGCATACCGGCCCGCTGGCAGGTGCTGCTGGGCCGAGGGGGGGGCTTACTGCAGCAGCACATATCGGGGGGGGGGGTTGTTGCTGCCACACACACACACTACTGGAGCTGTTTATTTCTGTTTACACACTCCATCCTCCTCCTCATCTTCATCCTCCTGTGTGTGTCTGTGTGTGTGTGTGTGTATGTCTGTGTTTGTGTGTGTGTGTGTGCGTATGTCTGTGTGTGTGTGTGTGTGTGCGTATGTCTGTGTGTGTGTGTGTGTGTGCGTATGTCTGTGTGTGTGTGTCTGTGTGTGTGTGTGTGTATGTCTGTGTCTGTGTTTGTGTGTGTGTGTGTGTGTGTGAGTGTCTGTGTGTGTCTGTGTGTGTGTGACTCTGTGTGTGTGTGTGTGTGTGTGTGTGACTGTGTGTGTGTGTGTGTGTGTGTGTGTGTGTGTGTGTGTGACTGTGTGTGTGTGTGTGTGTGTGTGTGTGTGTGTGTGTGTGTGTGTGAACCACGACACGCGTCTTTATCTGGCCGTCACTGAGCCGAGCTCACGAACCAAACTTCAGCCGACACATCAGCACTTTACAGGGTGACCAACCGACGTGATCCTTTGGGACAACTGCACCTGATCACAGTAGGTCCACTAAAAGAGCTTGTTTGATCCACTGACAGGCTCAGAGTGTTATTCTAAGTGTGTGACAGCATCATGGAAAGGATCCCTACAGAGAGAGACCTGGAAGATCCTTTTGGTTTAACCACAAACAGCACACACACCAGACTACATTCACTAAAACAGGGATTTTAGAGCTGCTGCTGGAGTTAGTTTGTCTGTGTTATTGTGTGGACTAACCCTTTAAAACACAGAGTGGCACAGTGCTGGCTGAGGTGATCTACTGGACCAGTTCGAACACTTTTACTACCTATCAGTCACTCAGACACCAGGATGAGGACAGAGAGG
>NC_092021.1:27648460-27650960 GCF_042242105.1 Pempheris klunzingeri
GGAGGTTCACTGACAGCTGGGAAAAGAGGGTGCTGATGCTGACGTGCAGCAGCAGAGTCAGACAAGCTGATTGATCTGAAACTGATGTCAAACACAGCGGTGGGCGGGGCCCAGAGGTACCGCGGGGGGGTTAATGTGGGGGGGTGGAGTCACTCAGCCGTACGGTGGCGGTCTGGACACACAGATGTCGTGACACCTTAATCCAGCCATCCGTTATTGATTGTTCCACATGTGTGTGACCTTGCCGCGGGGGCTCGGCCAATCAAACGGGCCCATCCTGCGGGGGCGGGGGGGCAATGGGAACAACCACAGCAGCCTCACAGTGAACCTGGACAGATTTGTCTCTGTACCTGTCTACCTGCTGGTGGATCACCAGCTGTCAATCAACTGAGCCTGTCAGTCATCAGAAGACCAAAAGCACTAAAACTAAAGACATTATTAAGTGTATCAAAGGTTTAAGAATAAATAGAAGGTACAGTAAAATCACTAATAACAAATGTAAAATACCAATACAAGTATTAGAGTAAAAATATGAAATAAGAATAAAAATTCCTTTAAATTACTGTCCCGACTATATTTGTAGTTTTTGTCCCGACTATAGTTGTAGTTTTTGTAGTTTTTAAGGGGGGGTCTGTACCAAATCAAGAGAGAGACAAACAGGACACCAGTCCTTCATGTCCAACGTTCCCCAGAAACTGGAACAAAAGTTTCCGGGAAACAAACAAATCCTGACACATCTCGAACAAACGTCATGTGACTGTGATGTCACCGTGATGTCACTCTGGTGGCTCGGGACCACAGACGACGTTGTCCGTTTTATTTTGGCGAGGTGGTGGGGGGGGCATTAACCAGACTTCCTGTTGTTAATATAATGTCTCTCTGCCTGCTGCACCTCCCTGAACAAAGGGTCCGTTCTTCCCGTGGCGGGGGCCCGGCTCCTCCTCCGCCGTCCAACCAGAGGTTCAATGAAGTAAATCTGCCTAAATCCTGCAGGGCGGGTGAGGACGGGTGAGGGGGGTGAAGGTGAATAAAGATAATCTGCTTTTCTTAACAATAAAACAGCTCTGGGAGGGAGGGGGGAGGAAAATTAGGAAGTCATATCACATGGTGCATTTTAGACTTGATTCCTGACCTGCTAAGAAGCACAAGGCTGCTGGACAGACGGAGGGATACCAGCCCCCCCCCCCCAACCCCCTCCCACCTACAGGCAGCACAGGGAACCACGCAGGCTGTACAGTGGAACCACCGTCTGAATCTTCATGCTAGCAGCTTCACTGTGGCGCCGATGATGTAAAGCCTCCAGCGTCACGCTGTCTTTACAACAGGTCTGATTACAAAGGTTTTATCTGTTTCCATGGAGACACACTTTGGGGCTCTGACTAACACCTGGACAGCGATCAGTCCCGTCAGTAGACTCCTCTGTAATGAGACCCTGGTTAGCGCCCTAGTGACGTCCCTAGTAACGCCCTAGTAATGCCCCTAGTGACGTCCCTAATAACGCCCCTAATAACGCCCTAGTAACACCCCTAACAACGCCCCTAGTAACGCCCTAGTAACGTCCCTAATAACGCCCTAGTAATGCCCCTAATAACGCCCCTAATAACACCCCAGTAATGCCCCTAATAACGCCCCTAGTAACGCCCTAGTAACATCCTAGTAACGTCCCTAGTAATGCCCCTAATAACGCCCTAGTAACGCCCCTAATAACGCCCTAGTAATGCCCCTAATAACGCCCTAGTAACGCCCCTAATAATGCCCTAGTAATGCCCCTAATAACGCCCCTAATAACGCCCTAGTAACGCCCCTAATAACGCCCTAGTAACGCCCCTAATAACGCCCCAGTAATGCCCCTAATAAAGCCCCTAATAACGCCCTAGTAATGCCCCTAGTAACGCCCTAATAACGCCCCTAATAACGCCCTAGTAATGCCCCTAGTAACGCCCTAATAACGCCCCTAATAACGCCCTAGTAACGCCCCTAATAACGCCCTAGTAATGCCCCTAATAACGCCCTAGTAACGCCCCTAATAACACCCTAGTAACGCCCCTAGTAATGCCCCTAGTAACGCCCTAATAACGCCCTAGTAATGCCCCTAATAACGCCCTAGTAATGCCCCTAGTAACGCCCTAATAACGCCCCTAATAACGCCCTAGTAACGCCCCTAGTAACGCCCTAGTAACGCCCCTAATAACACCCTAGTAACGCCCCTAGTAATGCCCCTAGTAACGCCCTAATAACGCCCTAGTAATGCCCCTAATAACGCCCTAGTAATGCCCCTAGTAACGCCCTAATAACGCCCCTAGTAACGCCCCTAGTAACGCCCTAGTAACGCCCTAATAACGCCCCTAGTAACGCCCTAGTAACGCCCTAATAACGCCCTAGTAACGCCCCTAGCAGCAGAGACGCTAACCAGTCCCTGCTGAGCTGATGCTCTCTACAGATGGAGGGAATAAGAAGCACAGGTAGAATCAGTGACGCTCCTCTCTGCCTCAGTCTGCTG
>NC_092021.1:27660960-27690960 GCF_042242105.1 Pempheris klunzingeri
AAATATTCATTTTACCTTCAAACACACCAGACTCCATTCACAAAAATATTCATTTTACCTTCAAACACACCAGACTCCATTCACAAAAACATTAATTTTACCTTCAAACACACCAGACTCCATTCACAAAAACATTAATTTTACCTTCAAACACACCAGACTCCATTCACAAAAATATTCATTTTACCTTCAAACACACCAGACTCCATTCACAAAAATATTCATTTTACCTTCAAACACACCAGACTCCATTCACAAAAACATTCATTTTACCTTCAAACACACCAGACTCCATTCACAAAAATATTCATTTTACCTTCAAACACACCAGACTCCATTCACAAAAATATTCATTTTACCTTCAAACACACCAGTTCATTCATTTTACCGGTGCGCTGTTCTCTGAAGTACGTTTTTAAAATGATGTTTTAGTGAATGGAGTCTGGTGTGTCTACAGAGAGCGATATAACTGCTGTCTGTGGTTAAACCAGGTCTACCTCTGTAGGATCAGGATCAGGATCAGGATCAGGATCAGAGTAATCAGTATTACTCTCCTGTATTTTCTGTACATGCGTGTCGACTTGACTTTGGGCTGTTTGTACTCTTCTATAGTGGAAACCATGCGATCAGCTCATTAGATATGACACCGTAAAATTACAATATTAAAACGAGCACCATGTTTCCACCAATCAGAGGGCGTGCTGAGACCAGGGGGTGGAGTCACGGGTGGGTGATTATCCAGGATGTCACCTGATGTGGCCTGTGGTGAATATATCGTACACGTATGACACACGTATGACACATGACAGTCACTGCTGTCACAGTCAGGAAACAGTTCGTCCTTATCAGAGCTCCTGAAGGAACCAGCAAGGGTTAAATATAACTGACAGCCCGTCACCACGGAGACGGGACGGACCTGTGGGACATGATTACAACCACACACACACACCATCACACACAGGACACACACACCATCACACACCATCACACACAGGACACACACACCATCACACACCATCACACACAGGACACACAGGACACACACCCCATCACACACACACACACACACCATCACACACACACACACACACACACACACAGGACACACACACCATCACACACACACACAGGACACACACCATCACACACACACACACACACACCATCACACACACACACACACACACACACACACACACACACACAGGACACACACCATCTCACACACACACACACACACACACACACACAGGACACGCACACACACACACCATCACACACACACTCAGGACACACACACACACACACACAGGAGACAGTTATATGCTAAGCTAACACTGTGTGTGGTGGGGACAGTTATATGTTAAGCTAACAGTGTGTGGTAGAGACAGTTATATGCTAAGCTAACACTGTGTGTGGTGGGGACAGTTATATGTTAAGCTAACAGTGTGTGGTAGAGACAGTTATATGCTAAGCTAACACTGTGTGTGGTGGGGACAGTTATATGTTAAGCTAACAGTGTGTGGTAGAGAGTTATATTCTAAGCTAACACTGTGTGTGGTGGGGACAGTTATATGTTAAGCTAACAGTGTGTGGTAGAGACAGTTATATGCTAAGCTAACACTGTGTGTGGTGGGGACAGTTATATGCTAAGCTAACAGTTTGTGGTGGGGACAGTTATATGTTAAGCTAACAGTGTGTGGTAGAGACAGTTATATTCTAAGCTAACACTGTGTGTGGTGGGGACAGTTATATGCTAAGCTAACAGTTTGTGGTGGGGACAGTTATATGTTAAGCTAACAGTGTGTGGTAGAGACAGTTATATTCTAAGCTAACACTGTGTGTGGTGGGGACAGTTATATGCTAAGCTAACAGTGTGTGGTAGAGACAGTTATATGCTAAGCTAACACTGTGTGTGGTGGGTACAGTTATATGCTAAGCTAATAGTTTGTGGTAGAGACAATTATATTCTAAGCTAACACTGTGTGTGGTGGGGACAGTTATATGCTAAGCTAACACTGTGGGGTGGAGACAATTGTATGCTAAGCTAACACAGCATTAGCCTAGCACACAGCTCAGATTGTTTCAGTACCTTCTGTGTTTTTGTCTTGAACAATGAACTCGTCCACGTGGACCAAACTTCAGTTTGATTTCCCTTTAATTTTATTTCTGGGGAAACACGACATCATGAGCTGCTGCTATAATCCTCATCTGTGTGAAACAAAAGCCGGCGTGCGTTTATGTGTGTTTGTGAGGCGTCTGCTGGCAAATTCGGTTGTTTTGGGGGGGGGGGTCTGGGGCGGCAGCGGTCTCAGGGGGGTTTGCACGAGTCGTGGGAGGTTCAGGTCTCAGATTAAGCAGCTATCAGTGGCTCAGGTGTTTGTCAGAGTGAACCTGAGGTGTGAACAGGAGCTCTGAGTGGGAGTTTGATCCGTTCATGGCCTCCGAGGAGCTCCCAGCATCATGGGGGGGGGGGGGCAGAAATACTTCAACACAAGTACACACAGTACATCACCTCCTTTAACTACAGTCATGTGAACAGTTCGCATCTCCAGATTCAGCTCATCAACTGTAAATCACCCTCACTTCACTGACACACACAAGAAATACTCATAAGTACTCATTAGTACTCACCATCCCTTATCCTGCTCATCAAACGGCTTCATACTAAAGAAAACAACAGTTTTCCACAAAATACTGACAGAAAAATTATTTCGTTGATTTAAAAATGTTTTTTGTTTCTTCTGTCAGAACGGCGTCCATGGCAACAGTCTGTTATATAGAAATAACAGACTGCAGAATGAACCAACATTAACGTTAGCACAAACATTAGCCCCAGTTAGCACAAACATTAGCCCCACCTATCACAAACATTAGCCCCAGTTAGCACAAACATTAGCCCCACCTAGCACAAACATTAGCCCCACCTAGCACAAACATTAGCCCCAGTTAGCACAAACATTAGCCCCACCTAGCACAAACATTAGCCCCAGTTAGCACAAACATTAGCCCCACCTAGCACAAACATTAGCCCCAGTTAGCACAAACATTAGCCCCACCTAGCACAAACATTAGCCCCACCTATCACAAACATTAGCCCCACCTAGCACAAACATTAGCCCCACCTAGCACAAACATTAGCCCCACTTAGCACAAACATTAGCCCCACCTAGCACAAACATTAGCCCCACTTAGCACAAACATTAGCCCCACTTATCGGCTCTCCCGTCATTATGTTAACTTGCGTGAGTAAGTATGAATAGACACAAATGATCCGGCGTCTGTCAGGTGTCTGAATGCATCACTGCTCTAGGGTTAGGGTTAGCTGTGATACCTCCTCTGGCATGGGGGGAGGAGGTATTATAGCGTCTGTAATGTAGAAGACGTCCAGCTGAGCGCTGGCCGTCCTCAGTGGGTTTCAGTCTCCGTCTGACGGCATGTTTATGTAGGAACCAGAGTTGGGTCAGGACGCCCTGACGGCTCGCCCCCCCACATGTTGTTTTTACACGGTTTACTCTGTAACGGGGACTCCCCGAGGCCCGAGGGTGACCTGAGAGACATGAGGGCTCTACAGATAAGTTATCTGACAAAGAAAGGGTCTGAAAGCTGAAGAAAGTAGTTCCTGTGGCGTTCCTGTGGTGCCGGTCTGAGCGCGGCGCCGCAGCGCTGCTTTCATAAGGACGTCCTCCCACATGTTGGTCTGACAACACAGACGGAGACAAAGAGGACGTCCCACATGGTGGATAAGCCTGTCAGAGAAAGACGAGGCTGGAAACAAACAGAGCTACCAGTGGAGTCTGTGGACGAGAGGGAGAAGACGAGGAGGAGGAGGAGGAGGAGGAGGAGGAGGAGGAGGAAGGTCCACTCCTCCTGTTTGAAGGCTGTCAGACCAACAGGAAGTCTGCGGCTCTAATCTGTGTGTGGGAGGATGGCAGCCTGAAGGAGCTGCTGCTTATCGGTGAGCAGAGGGTTTATATCTGCTCCGTACTCATCGGTCTCCATCCACAGTCTGTCATGGTTAGCGTTAGCATGCTAACAGGTTGCCCCCCCCCAGGAGGAAATGTTAACGTTAACAGAAATATGACGTCTTGTTTCTGTCGCTGAAGTCACATTGAATAACTTAAATGTAAAATAAAAGTATTAGAGGAAACAATACAGCATTAGCATCAGCATTAGCTTCTCTGGCAGGCTAACATGAAGACTTAGCTGCACGCTAACTGCTAGCTGATGCAAACTGTTTGTCCTCTGTATGTTTCTGAAGATTCAAAAAGATGATGTCTGTCTGAAAATAACATTTTAGACTTTAAGAAGAGACGAGCTGAGCCAACTTTTTACAGTGGAGTAGACACTGTTTACCCACAATGCCCTGCTGCTGCAGTGAAACAGAACCCGCTGAGTGTGTGAGCTGTGAAGCTGTGTTGTGTTTGGACTGAAGTCTGTTTTTCTGGGTTTAGACTCGCTGTGAAGGTTTCTCTGTGGATGATGATGTCATGGCGGGCTGCACTGTGATGTTGCGGTGTGTGTGTGTGTGTGGCGTGCGGTGCGGGGGGGTGGGGTGATGTCGTCTGTGTGTTATGATAACTAGTGGGCGGGGCCTCGTCTGGTTCAGAAACATGAGACAAACTGACCAGATACATTCTCAGTCTGCACACCGCATTAACTAATGGGGGGCCCAGACCCCTGCTGACCCCCCCAGACTCTACTAACTAAAAGAGCAGTTCCATTTATATCAGTTTCATCTCTCAGTTCAGGTCCATGGTTAGCTTAGCTTAGCACAAAGACAGTGGGGGGGGGTGCTGTGAAAACTGGTCAACCTAAAGAACGTTTGAATCAGAATCACCTTTAGTGGCCAAGTTTGTACAAGCAGTGCACCTCCTCTATCAGAGAACAGTGAAGAACGGTGAAGAACGGTGATGAATGGTGATGAACGGTGAAGAATGGTGAAGAATGGTGAAGAACGGTGATGAATGGTGAAGAATGGTGAAGAATGGTGAAGAACGGTGATGAACGGTGAAGAATGGTGAAGAATGGTGAAGAACGGTGATGAACGGTGAAGAATGGTGAAGAATGGTGAAGAACGGTGAAGAATGGTGAAGAATGGTGAAGAACGGTGATGAATGGTGAAGAACGGTGATGAATGGTGAAGAACGGTGATGAACGGTGAAGAATGGTGAAGAATGGTGAAGAACGGTGATGAACGGTGAAGAATGGTGAAGAATGGTGAAGAACGGTGAAGAATGGTGAAGAATGGTGAAGAACGGTGATGAACGGTGAAGAATGGTGAAGAACGGTGATGAACGGTGAAGAATGGTGAAGAATGGTGAAGAACGGTGAAGAACGGTGAAGAACGGTGATGAATGGTGATGAACGGTGAAGAATGGTGAAGAACGGTGATGAACGGTGAAGAACGGTGATGAACGGTGATGAACGGTGAAGAATGGTGAAGAACGGTGATGAACGGTGAAGAATGGTGAAGAACGGTGATGAACGGTGAAGAATGGTGAAGAACGGTGAAGAACGGTGAAGAATGGTGAAGAATGGTGAAGAACGGTGAAGAACGGTGATGAATGGTGATGAACGGTGAAGAATGGTGAAGAATGGTGAAGAACGGTGATGAACGGTGAAGAACGGTGATGAACGGTGATGAACGGTGAAGAATGGTGAAGAACGGTGATGAACGGTGAAGAACGGTGATGAACAGTGAAAAACGGTGATGAACGGTGTTGGGGGGGGCAGAGAGAGATGTGGGGCTGTAACTAACACTGATCAATATGGTAGCAGGTAAAAACATGACAACAGTTCATCTGTGAATAATAATAACAGGACTGATATCAGTACAAAGTGTCTGTGGCTGATGAGAACCAGGACCAGGATCCACAGGAACCAGAGAACCACAGCACCAGGACCAGGATCCACAGGAACCAGAGAACCACAGCAGGAGAACCAGGACCAGGACCCACAGGAACCTGAGAACCACAGCAGGAGAACCAGGACCAGGATCCACAGGAACCAGAGAACCACAGCACCAGGACCAGGATCCACAGGAACCAGAGAACCACAGCAGGAGAACCAGGACCAGGATCCACAGGAACCTGAGAACCACAGCACCAGGACCAGGATCCACAGGAACCAGAGAACCACATCAGGAGGACCAGGACCAGGATCCACAGGAACCAAAGAACCACAGCAGGAGAACCAGGACCAGGATCCACAGGAACCAGAGAACCACATCAGGAGGACCAGGACCAGGATCCACAGGAACCAGAGAACCACAGCAGGAGAACCAGGACCAGGATCCACAGGAACCAGAGAACCACAGCAGGAGAACCAGGACCAGGATCCACAGGAACCAGAGGGATGAGCAGAGAGCTAACAGGAAGTTAGCAGAGGGCTAACAGGAAGTTAGAACACGCTAACAGGAAGTTAGAACATAGCTTCCAGCGTCCAGGTCCCTGTAAACAACCACAGTTAAATAAATAAACACTGTAACCAGAACTGTTTAGCAGCACCTCATATTTCAGGTTCCTCCGCAGCAGCTTCTCCTTCATCTCTGCTTCAGGACGCCACACGGCGCCACTGGGGCTTGCCAAGGGAGTAACTAGGGGCGTTACTAGGGGCCGGCCTACTCGCTGGAGCGCTAACCTAGGTTTCATTACAGAGGAGTCTACTGACGGGACTGATCGCTGTCCAGGTATTAGTCAGAGCCCCAAAGTGTGTCTCCATGGAAACAGGTAACACCTTTGTCATCAGACCTGTTGTAAAGACGCTCGTTAACACACCACATCACTGTGGAACCAATAACAGCCACAAAGCTCCAGTGAAACTGGTTCTGGTCTCAGAAAAAAAACTATAATTAAGGAAAGAATCTGCAGGTTAATGAACCTCACACACACACACACACACACACACACACACCGAGCCAGGCCTGTGAAGCTGTTTAAACACAGCGACATGGCGGCAGCAGGTGGCGAGGACGTGTCGCAGCAGCGCTCTTTGGTCTGATCCAGGATCTGCAGGCTGCTCTTCAGCTCCGTCACATATGGTCGCCACCGCCGCCACGCAACCTTTGAAGGCGTCGAATTAAAGGTTTGCGGGGACCATCTGTCTGCCGCCAGCAGCCCGGGTTAGTCTGTTTGTTCTCTTTATTGGCTTCACCTGTTTGAAGCACTTTTCACCTTCGGTTCAGTTCAGCGGAGAAACGACAGGAAGAGTTTCACAACTTGCTGTTTCACAAAGCAAATGGGTCAGCGGCGCCGCTCAGGTGACGTCTGTCGAATGAGGAACTTCATCTGAGTGTTGCTTCATAATTAAATGCCACAACGTGTCCCAACGGCCGCCTGCATGGGAACCGTCACACGAAACACAGTAAAAACATGCCGACAGTCATCAAACATGCACGCTCTGCTTCATTTAAAAGGATCACATGTCCAAAAGTATGTGGACACCTTCATGCCACGCCCACATGTGATTCGTATGTAGTTAGACCAGATGGCGTCCACATACTTTTGGCCAGAGGACACACAGACACAGTATGTTTACCTGAAGCGTGACAGTGACATCACGTTCATTAGCGTGTTCATTCACCTGCTGCCGTTCGGGCTGCCGGAGTCCGTCCCTCCCCAGACCCGTCCCTCGGGTCAGCGTCATCCTGTCAGGACTACAAACGTGGCTGCCGCCACTCACTTTCAGGAGGAGGAGCGAAGAAAGAGCAGAGTTTTATGATAGCAGACTCCTCTGGTCCATTTGTTCGGTTCACTATGACGTGTTCACACGATCACGTTCACGTTCACGTTCATCACGCGTGAACAAGTGAACATGCGATCACGTGTCCATAGCGTCCCGTATGTCCGGCCCGCGATGGACCTCTGGATGACCGTGGTTTGTCTCAGATCTCCCAGCAGGAGCGTCAAACTGGTCCTGATGCTGAGTGAAGCTAACCACCGTTAGCGCCGTTAGCACTTCCTGCAGCCAAGGTCAAAGGTCAAAAACAAAAAGTTAAAGGAAAAAGGAAACTGAACATTTTAGTTTTCAGTGTTTCCTCCTCCGCCTCCTCCTCCTCTCTCCTCTCTCCTCCTTCTCCTCCTCCTCCTCCTCTCTCCTCCTCCTCCTCCTCTCTCCTCCTTCTCCTCCTCCTCCTCCTCCTCCACAGACCAAACCTCACTGTAGATTTGACTGTTTTAAGAGGGCCTTCAGTACTGAGCTGTGTGTCACTGTATTCACTGACAGTCACTGACAGTATTGATCGGTGAGGACAGTATTGATCGGTGTGGACAGTATTGATCGGTGTGGACAGTATTGATCGGTGAGGACGCTTTAATCAGTCCGATGCTCAGCGCTGATGTTCAAACCCTTTTCTTCGTTTCACCATCAGGCCGTCGGAGTGTCTCTGAAACTGTGTCCGTGACCTCTGACCTCAACCCCGCACAGTGATGCCCCAGACCGTCCTCTGAGTGACTGTCTCCTCATTGTGTGCGACAGGTTAGCCCCCAGCCCCCCCTCACTGGGGGCTAACACTCGCTCATCAGAGGAATTCTGGGGGAATTTATGCACCGTCTCCCGGCTAATTGAATTAGCCGCATCGTGTCGACAGTGTGTCCATTGTGGAAGCAGCACAATGTTGGTCTTCATGAGTCCAGAGCTCAGGGAGGAATTCTGTGCCATTTACCCCCCCACACACACCCAACCCCCCCACAACAACGGCATCCCGACCACTGGCTCTTTATTCTGTTCCAGTCAGTGATCTGCCCCAGGCTGCTCCACTGGACAATCATTAACCAGCCGAGGGAGGGGGCACCCAGGACCATAATGGGGGGGGCTGGGTGCACACTAACAGTAGAACGCACACGCACTATAATGAACACGTGACCACGACTGTAGTTTCAATCAATGTGAGCGTGTGTGTTACTACGGTAACCAGATTAGCTGATAAACAAACTAATGATAAACCAGTGGACATTTGAAATAATGACGTATTCTACATCAACATGTACAGTAACGTGTTCACTAGCCTAAAGCTGACACGCTAGTTAGGTTAGCTTTACAAACCACACGTGCTTTTCTACTGATGAATTTGTACATGAATGTTTTCAGTTTCACGTTAGCTGAGAATTCTGCTGAGCGACATCGTCACAGTAAAATGTTCCTTTGAGTTGTGTTTTGTTCTGTTAGCTTCAGTGACGATGGCGAGCATTTATTGGTGTCTAAGGTCGACGTAAAACCTCTGTGTCTGCTCACTCTCTCACCGCTGATTCGCTCTTTTTTCTGCCCAATGTACTCATTTCATCTCCACACGGCTTCCTGTGTTTCCCTCCAACAGAATTCTTCAAATCCAGACACGTCTCACTGCTAGCGGCTACTTATGTTAGCATTTTTGGAGCGTTACCACTTAAAGGGCTGCAATTAAACATTTAGTTTGAGGAGTTCTTATCCAACTCAGTCTCACTGACCATCATGAAATAGCCATAAAGTTTAACGTATTGTTTATTGCGTATTGATTGAGTCCCTGAGCAGGAGTTTCAAACTAATGTATTTCTATGGGGTCATCTTTTTGTGTCTGCATCATGTCTCGTTTCCTGTCAGTGGGACGTCTGTGGGACGTGGGAGCACAGAAGCTGTGCTGGTATTTAACTTTACGCAACATTTAACCACCAGATTTGATCCTAGTTTTCCTCTCTTTATTTTATCAGTCTATATCAGTCCGCTATCAGTCACTGTCCATTTTTCATTACACAAAAATGTGTGTTTGACAAGGCAACAATGCGACTGCTGTCAAAGGTCTAGTACAGCCGAATTAGTACAAACACTGCATCTGGATGATCTCTACTGAGAAAAATTAAGTATGTTGAGTAATGTGGCCGTTAGGGTTAAAAACAAATATGAAATGAGAAACATCAGCAGAGCTTCTGCAGAAGTCCTACTGACAGCAGAAAGGACGCGGTGCAGACATGAACAGATAATCCCATAGAAACACATTTGTTTGAAAATGAAATGAAAAGTTCACATCCAGGGACACAAATTCATTGATTAAATTTTGTGACGATTTCAGGAACTTTCTGAAACTGGGTCGTCTTACCGCGAACACCATGAACATGTAGAATATTAGCAAGTGACGTAAACGGTTGGAGATGAGAGGATGTAGTTCACTGAAACTAAATGGTTCTTTACCATCTTCACCACAAACTGAGACTTTACTGACTTTAAAATCTTTAAACTGACAAACATCCTGTGTGAGATGAATGCCTACAGTGTCATTTATGATATTATCGTTAACGTTGTTAATAACTCGTCGCATTAGTTATCAGAGACGACGGGCCGCTGATCTTTAGTTCATCTGTTGACCCGAAGCTCGGATCCGTCTGTCGTCCACTTATGTGTCCTGAACCAGCAAGAGCATCAACAACAACATCAGAGACAGTAACAGCAGATCTTTGTGCTGCCCCCCACCCCCCCAACACCCCCCACGCCCCCGAGGCTTTGAGAGTTTCACTAAAACCACTAATTAGCATGACTTCTGATAGTGGCAGCAAATAACAGTGAAGCTATAACGGAGCGGTCACAGGACGCCTCATATGACATCGGACTTTATTAGAAATGACACATTGTGACGTTGAAAGCAGATTTCAGAGCGGCGAGAGAGAGGAAAGGGTTCAAACGTCTTCATGTCTCATATTCAGCGGGAGCTTCAGTCACATCCAGCAGCAAAAACTCAACTAAAAACACTATGTAAATTCAGATTAAACAGGAATACGATAATCACATTTCTACTGCAAATCAAACAAAACACATTAGATAACCGTCACGCAGCACAAACAGGAAGATTAATGACTTAAAAACATCGTAAACCTGCCACCCAGGAGTCAACTCAACAGACGGCCTGTTAGCTCTTCAGTGTTTGACGTGGTGTTAGCATGGTTAGCGTGTTACTGCAAGTGTTTAAATGAACGGATGAACAGAACCGCTAACGTACTTCAGTCACATCAGAAGGAAACAAGCTGGTTTTCTGACATTCAGAAATGTTTCACAGTTCAGTTGTTAGCATACTGACAGCTAAGGGTTAGCATACCGAGAGCTAACTATTAGCATACTGACAGCTAAGGGTTAGCATACCGAGAGCTAACTATTAGCATACTGACAGCTAAGGGTTAGCATACTGACAGCTGTGGGTTAGCTTAACGAGAGCTAACTATTAGCATACTGACAACTGTGGGTTATCTTAACGAGAGCTAACTATTAGCATACTGACAGCTAAGGGTTAGCTTACCGAGAGCTAACTATTAGCATATTGACAGCTAAGGGTTAGCTTAATGAGAGCTAACTATTAGCATACTGACAGCTAAGGGTTAGCATAGCAGGTGTTCTTCGGTATCAGGAGTATCGAGGTGATTGGCGTTTCCATGGTTACAGCAATATCAGCAGTATCCAGGTGATTGGTGTGTCCATGGTCATGGTGACGTGGATGGGACAGCAGAGGTGTTTTCAGGTCGTCATGCGACCGAGGCCGTCGGTCCTGCGGGGGTCTGAGTTCAGTCTATAAATATGTGGGGAGCCCCCGCCTGTGAAGAAGAGCCTTTTGTGGACGAGGCCGCTCATAAATTCCTGAGAGCGGCTGCACGTCGTGGCGAGCTGCTGGTACAGTGGATTCTTTATCACGGCTCTCATCGCCGCCGCTACAGCTCTGCAATCACAGAGGATATGCTAATGGAGCGGCGTGCTACTGCAGTCCCCCGGGCCCCCCCAGCCCCCCGCCGCACCGCCAACAGACGGGCCTTTTGTCTGGTCCGGGACCGGGACCCTGATCTGGCCCGGGGGGCCATTATTCAGATGGCGTCCGGTCCTCAGCGACCCGACATGACGGACACGCATAGCTTTGCTAATTCTGGAGCGCCGCTGGTCACAGCCGATGAATGAACGAGGACGAGGGTGACCTCTGATCTGAACACGCTCACATCACTCCGGTCACGCTGCACAGCTGCAACACGCTAACATCATGCATGTCTGTGTGTGACATCACAACCGACCAACCGGCCGCCATCAGCATGAGACCACTAATAAGGAGGATGAGGAGAAGACTGCGATGAGCATCTCCACATTTCTGCACAGGTTTATTCATAACGTCTGATCGCCTGCTTAAACTCTGTCACTAAATCTGACTGTGGACTTTAGTCTGATGGCGGCGGCGGCGGCGGCAAATGAAGGAACACAATTCATTGGAAACTTGATTGGGCTGTAATCTCTGTCTGACTTTCTGAGTTTCTTTCTCATAAATGACGGCTCCATTTTTTCATCTGATTCGCTGCTCACAAAGAAATTCAACGGAACATTTTCACACAATATTTGGTTCTCGACCCAATGAGTCAGTGTTGTCTGACAGCTAGTTAGCGAGGAGCTAACGGCTAGCAGTCTGTTAGCATGCTTATTAGCTCGGTGGCTAACGGGACAGTAAACAGGTTAGCCTAACCCAGTTTATCCTACAAGCTCCAACAACACAGGATGCTAGCAGCATGGCTAATTCCTCCGTGAGGTCAGGAACAGCAAGCAGGAAGGACACAGGAAGTGAACTTAAGAGACACATCACATGACTCTTTGGGTACTACCCCACTAGAGCACTGTGCTCCCAGACTGCAGGCCTACTGGTGGTTCCTAAAGTCCTCTAAAGTAGTGATGGAGCCAGAGCTTTCAGCTATCAGGCTCCTCTCCTGTGGAACCTCCTTCCAGTCTGGGTTCAGGAGGCAGACACCCTCTCTACATTTCAGAGTGGACTAAAAACCTTCCTTAGTGATGAAGCCTATAGTTCAGGACTGGATCAGGCCTTGGACCAGCCCCTAGTTATGCTGCTATAGGCTCAGACTGCCGGGGGACTCCCATGATGCACTGGGCTCCTCTCTCCTCCTCTTCCTCTCCATCCTGATGCTTCATGTCTCTTTAATGTCTGTTACTAACTTGGTATCTTCCCCGGAGCCTTTCTGTGCTTTTCTCATCCCTCAGGTTCCTGTGGATCCTGGTCCTGGTTCTCCTGCTGTGGTTCTCTGGTTCCTGTGGATCCTGGTCCTGGTTCTCCTGCTTCAGATCATCAGCCACAGACACTTTGTACTGATATCAGTCCTGTTATTATTATTCACAGATGAACTGTTGTCATGTTTTTACCTGCTACCATATTGATCAGTATTAGTCATATTGATCAGTATCAGTCATATTGATCAGTATCAGTCATAGCCCCCCCCATCTCTCCTCATAGGAAGGTTTCAGGTTCAGTGCTAACCACTGTGCTAATATAGTTAATATTAATAGTTATTATTAATGGGTAATGTCAACGGACCCTGACAGAAAGCCACCCCCCTCTGAGCCTGGTTCTGTTCCAGGTTTCTTCCCGTTAAAGGGAAGTTCTCCCATTAAAGCGGAGTTTTCCCGTTAAAGGGGAGTTCCCCCCGTTAAACGGGAGTTTTCCCGTTAAAGGGGAGTTCTTCCTCCACTGTGTCCTAATCTAATCTCTGAGCTGCTCTGTGGGGATTCTTGAATCCTTCCTGTTGAATTCCTGAATCTTTGGTCTCTGAATGAAAGAGTTTGTTCTGAGCTGCTCTTTATGGAAACAGTCTGAGAGAAACACTGACTGACTGATTGATTGATTGAATAGTTAATATCAATGGGTAATGTCAATGGTTATTATTAATGGGTAATGTCAATGGTTATATTAATAGTTAATATCAATGGGTAATGTCAATGGTTATTATTAATGGGTAATGTCAATGGTTATATTAATAGTTAATATCAATGGGTAATGTCAATGGTTATATTGATAGTTAATATCAATGGGTAATGTCAATGGTTATATTGATAGTTAATATCAATGGGTAATGTCAATGGTTATATTGATAGTTAATATCAATGGGTAATGTCAATGGTTATATTGATAGTTAATATTAATTGGGTAATGTCAATGGTTATTATTAATGGGTAATGGTTAACATCTCGTTCCACTTTAGAAATGACTAATTGTCTTAGTTCAGGTGTGACTCTGACAGGATGTGGTCGTGACGACCCACCTGACCCTCATAGGATGCCTCAGCTCCTCTCAGTGGAAACCCCCTTCAGTGAATACAGAGGAAGACAAGGAGGGGGGGCGCCATGGTGGAGCCGATCAGATCAATTTAATAAAGTCTTGTTAGCGTTGATTTAATCATGGACACGAGCTGCTGCCGTGCTCCAGATTCTGAGATAATCAGATCAGAGGATCCGCCACACGAATCATAAAACAACTAGTTTATTCGCCAACAACAAAGAGGAGGAGGAGGAGACCACCCAGCATGGACCAACACGTCCCGGTCTGTTCAAATACACAAAACTTTACTTAAATGCCAGCCTCAGGCCTGAAACGCCCCCTAAAACGCCCGCAGAACACCCTTAACACACCCTGAAACTGTTTTTAGACAGTCTCAGGCCTCGTCCGGTTTGGCTGTACTGACCCCCCCCCATACACAATCATGTTGATGATGATGGTGATGGTGATAGTGATGATGATGGTGATGATGGTGGTAGTGATGATGGTGGTGATGATAATGATTGTGATGATGGTGATGATGGTGGTGATGGTGATGATGATGATGGTGGTGAAGATGATGATGGTGGTAGTGATGATGGTGGTGAAGATGATGATGGTGATGATGAAGATGATGGTGATGGTGGTGATGATGGTGATGATGATGGTGGTGATGATGGTGGTGATGATGATGATGGTGATGATGATGGTGGTGAAGATGATGTTGGTGGTGAAGATGATGATGGTGATGATGAAGATGATGGTGATGGTGGTGGTGATGGTGATGGTGATGATGATGGTGGTGATGATGGTGGTGATGATAATGATTGTGATGATGGTGATGATGGTGGTGATGGTGATGATGATGATGGTGATGATGATGGTAGTGATGATGGTGGTGAAGATGATGATGGTGATGATGAAGATGATGGTGATGGTGGTGATGATGGTGATGATGATGGTGGTAGTGATGATGGTGGTGATGGTGATCATGGTGATGATGGTGATGATGATGGTGATGGTGATGATGATGGTGGTGAAGATGATGATGGTGATGATGAAGATGATGGTGATGGTGGTGATGATGGTGATGATGATGGTGGTAGTGATGATGGTGGTGATGATAATGATTGTGATGATGGTGATGATGGTGGTGATGGTGATGATGATGATGGTGATGATGATGGTAGTGATGATGGTGGTAGTGTTGATGGTGATGAAGATGATGATGGTGATGATGAAGATGATGGTGATGGTGGTGATGATGGTGGTGATGATAATGATGGTGATGATGGTGGTGATGATGGTGATGATGATAGTGATGGTGATAATGGTGGTGATGATGGTGATGATGATGATGGTGATAATGGTGATGATGGTAATGAGGAGGAGGATGGTGATGGTGATGATGATGATGATGATAGTAGTGATGGTGGTGATGATGGTGGTGAAAATGATGGTGACGATGGTGATGATAATGAGGAGGATGGTAATGAGGAGGATGATGATGGTGATGGTGATAATGGTGATGATGGTAATGAGGAGGAGGATGGTGATGATGATGATGATGATGATGATGGTGATGGTGATGATGGTGATGATGGTAATGAGGAGGAGGATGGTGATGATGATGATGATGATAATGATGGTGATGGTGATGATGGTAATGAGGAGGAGGATGGTGATGATGATGATGATGATGATGGTGGTGATGGTGATGATGGTGATAATGTGATGATAATGATGGTGGTGATGATGATGATGATGGTGGTGATGATAATGATGGTGATGGTGGTGGTGATGGTGATGATGATGATGGTGATGATGATGGTGGTGATGATGGTGATGATGATGATGGTGATGGTGGTGGTGATGGTGATGGTGATGATGGTGAAGATGATGGTGGTGATGATGGTGATGATGATGATGGTGATGATGATGGTGGTGATGATGATGGTGATGGTGGTGATGGTGGTGATGATGGTGATGATGATGATGGTGATGATGATGGTGGTGATGATGATGGTGATGGTGGTGATGGTGGTGATAATGGTGAAGATTATGGTGATGATGGTGATGATGATGGTGAAGATTATGGTGATGATGGTGATGATGATAATGATGGTGATGATGATGGTGATGATGGTGATGATGATGGTGGTGATGATGGGGATGATGATGATGATGGAGATGATGATGTTGATGATGAAGATGAAGAAGAAGACCCCCCCCCCCCCCCATGTCGTCGTTCCAGTTCTTATTGAATGGGATGTGTAGTTTGCAGTGCGTGGGAGATTGGAGCGCTGCTATGCTGTGGTCTGTGAGGTGAGCTCACGTAGAGCAGCTTAGAGGTTGAAATCCACTCTGAGTGGCAGCACTCTGCAGCCCGGCTGGCACAAATAGATAAATAAATAGTCCTCCAGTGGGGAGGGCGGGGGGGCTTTAGGAGTGTATTAAGTGCAGTAGAGGCAGATAAGCTCCAACAGATGTGTTTGGGTGTTGACATTGTTTGTATTTGCAGTCTGATAGATCAAAATGTTTCACTCCACTAATAGGCTTTTATTTTTGTACGTTTTGGATTTAATGCCCCTTCCCACCCCAGCCCCCACCCCCTCAGGGATGTAAAGCCTCTGACTGAACTCGTTTTAAAGGAGCAGACTGCTGTTTTCAGCTCGGTCATCACAGAGATCACAAAAGTCCAATAAATGACCACTTCACTGTCCGTCAGGATATTTTTCTCTCTTCTGCTGCAGAAATGTTTGGTTTCCATGGAAACTGCATGTCACCAGCAATGAGCTTAAAACCAGATAATTTCACATGGATTCTGTGTTTTTAGTGAATGATATGTTACACATTTTCAGAGTCCAGAGGAAAACGAAGCGTTCTCACCACTGCCATCTCCTCCTGCAGGAAAAGATAAAAAAGCGCAGCCCCCCCCCCCCCACCCCTGCAGCAGTACATCCGGCCCCAGACAGGAACCGTGTTTGTGGTAAGAAATGTGCTGTGTTATCTCAGAGAAGTGACTCCCCTCAACTGTTTGTCACCCAGAGTTACAGGCAGTTATCTGACACGTGTGACGCCCTGCCAGCGCCGCCAGGACGCCGTCAGGACGCGGCCTGTCAGCTGATGACCAGAGTAACGCCACCCATCTGACCCCGTAGAGGATCTTCGTCTTCTTCCTTGCTGTGCACCGAGCTTGTACAGCCTGGACCTTAGCCCGTCACAGGGATTTAACAGTGTCCTTAAATGGGTCATTAGACCAAACTGCAGCTAAAACAGTCCCGACAATTGGATGAAAACCGGAAGTAAAATGCAAGAAAACATCAGTTAAAGTTAAATATCAGAGAATATTAGAGCTGAAGCATCAACCTTAGTGGATGTTTCAGTTCATTTTAATGTGACTTTGGTCTTTTTTGGGTTAATTCAGATTCAGCACAACATCTGTGTCACACACAGTAACATACTGACTGATGGAGCAGCAGCTCTAAAATCCCTGTTTTAGTGAATGTAGTCTGGTGTGTGTGCTGTTTGTGGTTAAACCAAAAGGATCTTCCAGGTCTCTCTCTGTAGGGATCCTTTCCATGATGCTGTCACACACTTAGAATAACACTCTGAGCCTGTCAGTGGATCAAACAAGCTCTTTTAGTGGACCTACTGTGATCAGGTGCAGTTGTCCCAAAGGATCACGTTGCAGCCATTGCAGCCCGTTTGGTGGCTGCTGGCTGAGGTGATCTACTGGACCAGTTCCAACACTTTTACTACCTACTAGTCACTCACACACCAGGATGTGGACACAGAGGACCAGGGGGAGAAACAGGGGAGTGACCCTTTCAGTTACTCTATACCACTGTGACTCTTTGTGATGTGATCATAAAAGTCTAAAGTCCCACAGAGTGACAGGCTCCTGAAAGCAGCAGTCAGCTCCACTGGCTTCCTGCAGACAGGTGAGGGAACAGGAAGTGTGTGTGTATGAGAGAAGAGAGAGTGTGTGTGTGTATGTGTGTTGGTGGTGGGGGTGGGGGTGGAACAACTGGAAGAGATTTGATGAAATGAGGCTCATTAGAGCACCGAACAGGAGGAGGAGCTCATTAAGTCTCTGCGCTCGGTTGCTTCACTTAATTAGAGGAAGAGATTAACATCATTCAGGAGCTCCACCTTCATCACGTTAACACACACACACACACACACACACACACACATGTTCCCACGACAACAACAACCTGCTGCAGCTCACTGATGGTAGAAAGCTCCGGCTGTGACATGACCCTGAGTGACCATGTGACCAGGAGGCCACTGCGTCGAGTCCTTCCTCCTGTAAAGGCTCCGGGCAGCCGGCAGCTTCACCTCAGCCCTCATGTTAGCTTAGCTTCATACTAACATAGCCTCCTGTTATCTTAGCCCTGTACTACTTTAGCCTCAATGCTATCTTAGCCTTGTGCTAATATAGCCTCATGCTAACTTAGCCTTGTGTTAAAATAGCCTTGTGCTAACATCACTGTTCACAAAGGGGAGTTTTCTCATCAATAAATTAAAACAAACTAGTTGTCACGTAGAGATTAGTTGTTTTAATCTCTATGGGAATCCTTCCTGTTGAATTCCTGAATCTTTGGTCTCTGAATGAAAGAGTTTGTTCTGAGCTGCTCTTTATGGAAACAGTCTGAGAGAACAGTTATGAACTGGTGCTGTAGAGATAAAGATTGATTGACTGATTGATTAAATATTAACAGCCATGAACTGTAGGTGTAGTTGTTAGCTTTGATACAACTGACAAAGCTAACACTAGCATGCTAATATCTGAATAAAAGCTGTGAACCCACAGACTGTATAAAGAAGGTCGGTGGGCGTCAGCGTCCTCTTATTGGTCGGTATCTGTCTGTGTAAAGAAGCGTCCTCTGATTGGTCGGTATCAGTCTGTGTAAAGAAGCGTCCTCTTATTGGTCGGTATCAGTCTATAAAGAAGCGTCCTCTGATTGGTCGGTATCAGTCTGTATAAAGAAGCGTCCTCTTATTGGTCGGTATCAGTCTGTGTAAAGAAGCGTCCTCTTATTGGTCGGTATCAGTCTGTATAAAGAAGCGTCCTCTGATTGGTCGGTATTAGTCTGTATAAAGAAGCGTCCTCTGATTGGTCGGTATCAGTCTGTGTAAAGAAGCGTCCTCTGATTGGTCGGTATCAGTCTGTATAAAGAAGCGTCCTCTGATTGGTCGGTATCAGTCTGTAAAGAAGCGTCCTCTGATTGGTCGGTATCAGTCTGTAAAGAAGCGTCCTCTGATTGGTCGGTATCAGTCTGTATAAAGAAGCGTCCTCTGATTGGTCGGTATTAGTCTGTATAAAGAAGCGTCCTCTGATTGGTCGGTATCAGTCTGTAAGGAAGCGTCCTCTGATTGGTCGGTATCAGTCTGTATAAAGAAGCGTCCTCTTATTGGTCGGTATCAGTCTGTGTAAAGAAGCGTCCTCTTATTGGTCGGTATCAGTCTGTGTAAAGAAGCGTCCTCTTATTGGTCGGTATCAGTCTGTATAAAGAAGCGTCCTCTGATTGGTCGGTATTAGTCTGTATAAAGAAGCGTCCTCTGATTGGTCGGTATCAGTCTGTAAGGAAGCGTCCTCTGATTGGTCGGTATCGGTTTATAAAGAAGCGTCCTCTGATTGGTCGGCATCGGTCTGTATAAAGAAGCGTCCTCTGATTGGTCGGTATCAGTCTGTAAAGAAGCGTCCTCTGATTGGTCGGTATCAGTCTGTAAAGAAGCGTCCTCTGATTGGTCGGTATCAGTCTGTAAAGAAGCGTCCTCTGATTGGTCGGTATCAGTCTGGATAAAGAAGCGTCCTCTGATTGGTCGGTATCAGTCTGGATAAAGAAGCGTCCTCTGATTGGTCGGTATCAGTCTGTAAAGAAGCGTCCTCTGATTGGTCGGTATCAGTCTGTAAAGAAGCGTCCTCTGATTGGTCGGTATCAGTCTATAAAGAAGCGTCCTCTGATTGGTCGGTATCAGTCTGGATAAAGAAGCGTCCTCTGATTGGTCGGTATCAGTCTGGATAAAGAAGCGTCCTCTGATTGGTCGGTATCAGTCTGTAAAGAAGCGTCCTCTGATTGGTCGGTATCAGTCTGTAAAGAAGCGTCCTCTGATTGGTCGGTATCAGTCTGTAAAGAAGCGTCCTCTGATTGGTCGGTATCAGTCTGGATAAAGAAGCGTCCTCTGATTGGTCGGTATCAGTCTGTAAAGAAGTGTCCTCTGATTGGTCGGTATCAGTCTGTAAAGAAGCGTCCTCTGATTGGTCGGTATCAGTCTGGATAAAGAAGCGTCCTCTGATTGGTCGGTATCAGTCTGGATAAAGAAGCGTCCTCTGATTGGTCGGTATCAGTCTGGATAAAGAAGCGTCCTCTGACCCTCGGCTTACAGGCTCCGAGGAGCAGATTGTGTTGCTGAGAATGCCTGGTATTGGCAACTGAACGACTCTGTGTTTGGAGCCGAGTCGGTGGTTCGAGTGTTTGGTGACTTGTTGAATTCTTTTAATTGGGTTTCTTGCTTTAGTGATGTCATTCATTCTCGTAACATGAGATACCTGTCTGTGATGCAGCGTCCTGTTAGACTGCCTTTCTGTATAATATTGATGGTTTCTATAGCCGTGACGTCATAATGATGGTATTAAGAGGTGGTTTGATTCAGCCACTGAAGGCCCAGGTGTAAAATGAACGGCCCGCCACTGAGTGAATGTAGTCTGGTGTGTGCAGAGAGCGATATAACGGCTGTTTATGGTTAAACCAAAAGGATCTTCCAGGTCTCTCTCTGTAGGGATCCTTTCCATGATGCTGTCACACACTTAGAATAACACTCTGAGCCTGTCAGTGGATCAAACAAGCTCTTTTAGTGGACCTACTGCGATCAGGTGCAGTTGTCCCAAAGGATCACGTTGCAGCCATTGCAGCCCGTTTGGTGGCTGCTGGCTGAGGTGATCTACTGGACCAGTTCCAACACTTTTACTACCTACCAGTCACTCAGACACCAGGATGAGGACAGAGAGGACCAGGGGGGAGAAACAGGGGAGTGACCCTTTAACAGTCAGTGACGGACTGATCATGGTGTAACAATCCAACAGTCCAGACGCTGGACTACAGTCTCAGACTCATACAGAGGTGAGGGTCCGTGGGGGCTAACAGTGTATTGGTGTGATGTTGCTGCTGGGTGTGGACCCCCCCGCCCCCCCAGCAGCACAGAGTTAATCACTGTACAGCCTCCTGCTGCTCAGACAGCCTCCTCGTTGTCATGCTCTCACTCTTCAGGAGGGAAGAAAAGGCGTCCACAGGAGACAAACAAATGTGTATTTCAGCAGCGAACAGATAAAGATTTGATCCTCGTCGCCCCCCGAGGAGGCGATTTGGATGTGAAAGGAGAATCGGGGACAGTTATGAATGTGCGTTTGATTTCATAAAGCGGAGGGGGGGTCTGATCACACTGAGCTGCTTGTTGAGTGTCGTCCAGATGTGCTGCCGTTCAGAGCCGCTCCATCAATGCCGCCCTGTTCGCCTTGTTCCTGACACACTGAGGGGCCCTGAGTCCACCTCGCCCGAGGGGGGGTGCACACACACCAATACTCAACTAGTCAGCAAGTACTTTTACTCCAATACTGCATTTAACATGCAACATGTACACATGTGTCTGTTGCCATTAGTTTTACTGCAGGGAGCTTTCAGCGTTTTCTGGGTTGGATTTTTTTCAGTCTGATTCGTCAGGACTCAGGATTCTAACACTTGTAATGGGTTTTACCTTCACAGTCGAAGATCTGAATATTTCCTCCGCCACTGCAAATCTCTGACGTCAGTGTGACAGCGGGTGGGGGGGGGGGTCATGAAGATGTCTCTCGGTCTCCATGGTAACGAGATGCTGCAGACTGCACCTGGTCTAGAGCGGGTTCTGTAAAAAGCTCGGCCCTCTGGTCACTGATGATGATGATGATGAACCATGATCAGCATGTGGGTTACCGTGATGACCTACAGCAGACAGACTGGAGCGTCCTGTTACCATGGTAACAGACAGCAGACAGACTGGAGCATCCACACTGACAGGTGTCTCTTAGCTCGTCATCTTCACTTTGAAAGCATGATGAGGGTCAGCAGCTATGACCTCTGAAGATCACATGTCTGTGCTTGCTCCTGATTGGCTGCTGAGTGTTTACTCTGTCAAACACCTGTGTTCACCTGTCGGCTCACTGGAAGCAGTAGAGCCCTGCTGGGTCATCAGTGCTCAGTATGTCATGTGAGTTTCTACAGTTACAGTCAGACATGTTAGCGTGTTCTCTTTCGATCTGTGTCATGTCATGTTTTCTTTTTAAAAATCAGAAACGAATGAGTTAGCGTGTTCTCTCCCAGTCCGTGTTGGTTAGTGCGTTCTCTCCTGGGCCTTGCTGTGTTAGCATGTTCTCTCCTGGTCCGTGTTGGTTAGCGTGTTCTCTCCTGGTCCTTGTTGGTTAGCGTGTTCTCTCCTGGTCCGTGTTGGTTAGCGTGTTCTCTCCTGGTCCGTGTTGGTTAGCGTGTTCTCTCCTGGGCCTTGCTGTGTTAGCGTGTTCTCTCCTGGTCCGTGTAGGTTAGCGTGTTCTCTCCTGGTCCTTGTTGGTTAGCGTGTTCTCTCCTGGGCCTTGCTGTGTTAGCGTGTTCTCTCCTGGTCCTTGTTGGTTAGCGTGTTCTCTCCTGGTCCGTGTTGGTTAGCGTGTTCTCTCCTGGGCCTTGCTGTGTTAGCGTGTTCTCTCCTGGGCCTTGCTGTGTTAGCGTGTTCTCTCCTGGTCCTTGTTGGTTAGCGTGTTCTCTCCTGGTCCGTGTAGGTTAGCGTGTTCTCTCCTGGTCCTTGTTGGTTAGCGTGTTCTCTCCTGGTCCGTGTTGGTTAGCGTGTTCTCTCCTGGTCCGTGTTGGTTAGCGTGTTCTCTCCTGGTCCGTGTTGGTTAGCGTGTTCTCTCCTGGTCCGTGTAGGTTAGCGTGTTCTCTCCTGGTCCGTGTTGGTTAGCGTGTTCTCTCCTGGTCCGTGTTGGTTAGCGTGTTCTCTCCTGGTCCGTGTTGGTTAGCGTGTTCTCTCCTGGTCCGTGTTGTGTCATTAGACGGTCTGTATTCCACATTAGTGACGTCTGTCTGTCCAGCCTCTGTCTCTGTAGGTATCTGTGCTCTTGGGGGGAATTTCCATGCACCATCACATGCTGCTCAACAACATGCTTAGTGAATCGCTCCGTGTTATATGGGTCACAGCATGAAATGGATTATTGTCTATTATCCCAAATCCAAATATGGCGTCCAGCTGAGTAAACGTTCTGCGGTTTGTTTCTGGAGTTTGTCGGCCATCTTTTGGAGAAACAGTTTCTTCTCCTCATGTTCAGCTCTGTCATGTTAATGCTGAGTTACAGCCGTGTTGACATGTTCTGGGTTCGTACCCACGTGTGCAGATCTGACCTACATTATGATGTCTTGTCTCATTTTTGGTTGTGCTCCAAACTTTGGGATTTGAACCTGAACTGTGGAGACTTTACATAAATTCATAGGTTTATACACAGATTGTTTGCTTCATGTGTGACCAGATATTTGAGGATTTTTGATTAAAGTTTTAGGATTGAAGCAAAATTAATGAACAAATCTGTGATATTGGAATCAGTTTGTGATCATTTGTGTTAAAATGTAGAGAAAGCACGGCAGCAGTGAACTGAAGAACATCTGAAAACATGTTTCACTTTTATTTTCAGTAGAACAGATCAAAACTGTCAGTCAGAGAATCAATCTGTTGTGGTGCAGTAGTGGTGTGTAGTGGTGCAGTAGTGGTGCAGTAGTGGTGTGTAGTGGTGCAGTAGTGGTGCAGTAGTGGTGTGTAGTGGTGCAGTAGTGGTACAGTAGTGGTGCAGTAGTGGTGTGTAGTGGTGCAGTAGTGGTGCAGTAGTGGTGTGTAGTGGTGCAGTAGTGGTACAGTAGTGGTGCAGTAGTGGTGTGTAGTGGTGCAGTAGTGGTGTGTAGTGGTGCAGTAGTGGTGCAGTAGTGGTGTGTAGTGGTGCAGTAGTGGTACAGTAGTGGTGCAGTAGTGGTGTGTAGTGGTGCAGTAGTGGTGTGTAGTGGTGCAGTAGTGGTGCGTAGTGGTGCAGTAGTGGTGCAGTAGTGGTACAGTAGTGGTGTAGTAATGGTGCAGTAGTGGTGTGTAGTGGTGCAGTAGTGGTGCAGTAGTGGTGCAGTAGTATGCAGTATGGTGGCGTGTAGTGGCCTGTAGTGGCGTGTGGCGGCGTGTGGCGGCGTGTGGCGACGTGTGGCGGCGTGTGGCGACGTGTGGCGACGTGTGGCGGCGTGTGGCGACGTGTGGCGGCGTGTGGCGGCGTGTGGCGGCGTGTGCTGGCCTGTGCTGGCGTGTGCTGGCCTGTGGTGACCTGTGGTGGCCTGTGGTGGCCTGTGCTGGCGTGTGCTGGCGTGTGGTGACGTGTGGTGGCCTGTGGTGGCATGAAGTGGCGTGTGGTGACGTGTGGTGGCCTGTGGTGGCATGAAGTGGCGTGTGGTGGCGTGTGGTGGTGTGTGGTGGCGTGAAGTGGCGTGTGGTGGCGTGTGGTGGCCTGTGCTGGCCTGTGCTGGCGTGTGGTGACGTGTGGTGGCCTGTGGTGGCATGAAGTGGCGTGTGGTGGCGTGTGGTGGTGTGTGGTGGCATGAAGTGGCGTGTGGTGGCGTGTGGTGGTGTGTGGTGGCATGAAGTGGCGTGTGGTGGCGTGTGGTGGCCTGTGGTGGCATGACATGGCGTGTGGTGGCGTGTGGTGGCATGAAGTGGCGTGTGGTGGCGTGTGGTGGCATGAAGTGGCGTGTGGTGGCGTGTGGTGGTGTGTGGTGGCATGAAGTGGCGTGTGGTGGCGTGTGGTGGTGTGTGGTGGCATGAAGTGGCGTGTGGTGACGTGTGGTGGCCTGTGGTGGCCTGTGGTGGCGTGTGGTGGCGTGTGGTGGTGTGTGGTGGCATGAAGTGGCGTGTGGTGGCGTGTGGTGGCCTGTGGTGGCGTGTGGTGACGTGTGGTGGTGTGTGGTGGCGTGTGGTGACGTGTGGTGGTGTGTGGTGGCATGAAGTGGCCTGTGGTGGCGTGTGGTGGCGTGTGGTGGTGTGTGGTGGCATGAAGTGGCGTGTGGTGGCGTGTGGTGGTGTGTGGTGGCATGAAGTGGCGTGTGGTGGCGTGTGGTGGTGTGTGGTGGCATGAAGTGGCGTGTGGTGGCGTGTGGTGGTGTGTGGTGGCATGAAGTGGCGTGTGGTGACGTGTGGTGGCGTGGCGTGTGGTGGCGTGTGGTGGCGTGTGGTGGCATGAAGTGGTGTGTGGTGGCGTGTGGTGGCATGAAGTGGTGTGTGGTGGCGTGTGGTGGTGTGTGGTGGTGTGTGGTGGCGTGTGGTGGCATGAAGTGGTGTGTGGTGGCATGAAGTGGCGTGTGGTGGTGTGTGGTGGTGTGTGGTGGCGTGTGGTGGTGTGTGGTGGCGTGTGGTGGCGTGTGGTGGCGTGTGGTGGTGTGTGGTGGCGTGTGGTGGCGTGTGGTGGTGTGTGGTGGTGTGTGGTGGTGTGTGGTGGCGTGTGGTGGTGTGTGGTGGCGTGTGGTGGCGTGTGGTGGTGTGTGGTGCCGGCCTGCAGTGACAAGCGGTGTTGTTGGTTGTATCTTTGTGCGTCTCTGGTGTGGATTAAACGGCGCCCTGGGCTCCGTGTGTCTCTTATTGAAGATGAGAGCGGCGTGCGAGCCTCAGTAATCTTGGTCCTAATGTAGAGACACCTGTCACCGCGTCGAGAGCATCCCATAATGTCTCTGTAAGCAGATTAGGCTCCTCTAATGCAGGTATTTCAGGAATATTCATGCAGCTAAGTGCTTATGTAATGTCTCCAAGCCTCCTGCCTTTTTGTTTTGGAACCCCCCCCTACGCCCCCCTCCCCCACCACCCGTCCCTCCCCCTCCTACGCTGACTGAGGAGCCCTGAGGCCTCCTCACCCACATCCCCTCCTCACCCACATCAAAGCCTCCCAACCATCCCTGCATGGACTCACACACACAAATCTGTTCATCAACACAAACCGTGCAGCAGAAGATTCTCGTCTCATTCAGCTCAGAGATAATCTGCTGCTGCACATCAACAATATATCATTTACATCAGATCAAACACTGATCCTCCGTCCTGCACGCCGTCTGTGTGGGATAACGCCACACAGAGAGGTGTTCAGTCAGAAAAGACCAGACACCAGCAGTCCGCCTCCTTCATATCTCAACTACCTGAAATCATATTTTCTAAAAACAACACGGCTCACTTTGTGTTGCACTGTTGAATTTGGGTACTTGTGGAAAATGGAGTCAATCAGAATCAGAATCAGGTTTATTGCCAAGTAGGTTTTCACATACAGGGAATTTTCCTCTGTGCTGCGGCGCATCACTGTCAGAATCTACAAAATAAGAGGAGCGAAAACGAATCTGAAGCATCCAGAATCCTAAATGTACAATAGAAAATCACAGTAAAAATACATACCTTTTTTAAATCAATGTGAAAAAAACTGGACAGTGTTTAAATGAAGAGGAGGGAGCGTGTAGATTAATGACTGAAGAATGTGCAAATGTTAACCATAGAATATCAAATATAAAGACAGAAGCAGAGGTTCATGGACCGTCTGCCTTCCTGTAGGGGGGAGAACTTTCCTGTTAAAGACGTGTAACGACCACACCAGAGTTGAGTCTCTTTGCTTTGCCGGTATACTCTAGATTCTTATGTTTGTCCAAGTGCTGCTCAGATCCCTCCACTCCTCCACTCCTACCTTCAGCACTAACAGTTTACCATTGTCACAGACGTCATCACTTTTCTCTGGAGGGGTCAATGGAGCTTGTTTTCTTTTTCTGATCTCTGGGATACAACTGCCCTGATTCCATCACTGGAAGCACCGACCTCTTTAAGAGTCAGGAATGGTTAGTATGGGTGCTGCGCTAAACATTTCTTTCAGTTGAGCAAACTGCACTGAGGGTGTTGTGAGTTTGTGTAATGGAGTTTTGAAGAAGACGGACTCCAACGAACAGACTCAGTCAAAAATACCTACTGACAAATAGAAACCTGACTAGAGTTTTTTAAAAAGTAATTGGGAGTTTTTCCAATTAAAGGGGAGTTTTTCTTGCTCATGTTGGATTCTTGAATCTTTGATTCTCTGAATTAAAGAGTTTGTTCTGAGCTGCTCTTTACGGAAACAGTCTGAGAGAACGCTGTTATGAATTTGGCGCTATATTACACTGAACAAAAATATAAACGCAACACTAGTTTTTGCTCCCATTTTTCATGAGCTGAACTCAAAGATCTAAAACATTTTCTATATACAAAAAAAAAACATTTCTCTCAAATATTGTTCACTGATCTGTCTGAATCTGTGTTAGTGAGCACTTCTCCTTTGCTGAGATAATCCATCCCACCTCACAGGTGTGGCATATCAAGGTGCTGATTAGACAGCATGATTATTGCACAGGTGTGCCTTAGGCTGGTCACAATAAAAGGCCATTCTGAAATGTGCAGTTTTGCTTCATTGGGGGGGTCTGGGGGGGTCAGAAAACCAGTCAGTATCTGGTGTGACCACCATTTGCCTCACACAGTGCAACACATCTCCTTCATAGAGTCGATCAGGTTGTTGATTATGGCCTGTGGAATGTTGGTCCTCTTCAATGGCTGTGCCAAGTTGCTGGATATTGGCAGGACCTGGAACACGCTGCCGTATACGCCGATCCAGAGCTTCCCAAACATGCTCAATGGGTGACATGTCCGGTGAGTAATCTGGCCATGCAAGAACTGGGATATTTTCAGCTTCCAGGACTTGTGTACAGATCCTTGCACCGTGGGGCCGTGCATTATCACGCTGCAACATGAGGTGATGGTCGTGGATGAACGGCACAACAATGGGCCTCAGGATCTCGTCACGGTATCTCTGTGCATTCAAAATGCCATCAATAAAATGCACCTGTGTTTGTTGTCCATAACATACGCCTGGCCATACCATAACCCCACTATCACCATGGGCCACTCGATCCACAACGTTGACATCAGCAAACTGCTCACCCACATGACGCCACACACGCTGTCTGCCATCTGCCCTGAACAGTGAAAACCGGGATTCATCCGTGAAGAGAACACCTCTCCAACGTGCTAGATGCCATCGCATATGAGCATTTGCCCACTCAAGTCGGTTACGATGACGAACTGCAGTCCGGTCGAGACCCCGATGAGGACGACGAGCATGCAGATGAGCTTCCCTGAGACGGTTTCTGACAGTTTGTGCAGAAAGTCTTTGGTTATGCAATCCAATTGTTGCAGCAGCTGTCCGGGTGGCTGGTCTCAGACGATCTTGGAGGTGAACATGCTGGATGTGGAGGTCCTGGGCTGGTGTGGTTGCACGTGGTCTGCGGTCGTGAGGCCGGTTGGATGTGCTGCCAAATTGTCTGAAACGCCTTTGGAGACGGCTTATGGTAGAGAAATTAACATTCAATTCACGGGCAACAGCTCTGGTGGACATTCCTGCAGTCAGCATGCCAATTGCACGCTCCCTCAAAACATGTGACATCTGTGGCTTTGTGCTGTGTGATAAAACTGAACATTTCAGAGTGGCCTTTTATTGTGGCCAGCCTAAGGAACACCTGTGCAATAACCATGCTGTCTAATCAGCATCTTGATATGCCACACCTGTGAGGTGGGATGGATCTATCCATCTATCTAACTATACTAAGAAAAATGTAACAGGAAAATATGATACATTAAAAATGAATGAAATATTAGAATAAATAAATGTAATAAATGAAACAATCATGTTAATAAACCCCTCCTCCTCTTCATCTTCCTCTGTCTGGTTGAAATATTGATGATTCTGTCTGTGAACTTCCTGCATCAATATTTCTGTCTTCACTTTTCTGATTCACTGCAGCAGCTTCAGTTTTGAAGTGAAGGAAGAGCTTTGGTCTGATCTCAGATCAGCATCCTCTTTGCTTGAAGACTGATTACGGCCATGCGTCGTCTGAATCAGATTTACATCTGATTATCAAACAAACTTCACTTGTTTCTTTAGACGACCACATCAGCAGAAGCCAGAAACCAAAGTGAGTAAATCACCAGTGCTCAGCTGAGAATTAAACATTAGCTGATTGAAAACCCACAAAGAAACGTCAAACCGCAACACTCACACAGACCATCAGATTTCCTCTCTGCTGATTGTTTAATGCAGGTAAAAGTCAAACATGCAAGTACATAGAAACTCAGCTGACGTCACCCAAAGCCTGAACTGTCGATGAATCTGATCAGAAACATGAAGTTCACCGAGTCTGAACCAAAGAACACCAGAAAATAATGAACCACTGAAAACACAACCAGAGAGAGTCGGTGTCATGATGCTGGGAACCAGGAGCCAGGAGAGGCACGACAAGACCAGGACCAAGATCAGAGCTGGGATCAGGATCAGGATCTGGACCTGGATGGGGACAGTATGCGGTCTGTCACCATTAACAAATGATTCAGTGGCCTGTCGATGTTATTAGTCCAGACATTTCAATACAGCCTGGACATTTACTGGTTTTATCCACTGATTTTCTGTCTTTAATGAGACTGAACCATTAAAGCAGCTCTTCAAGCAAATAGATAAATAGACAGACTGATTGACAGATCGATTGATTGATTGATAACTTGAAGTGAGAACATTGTTTATTGTTCTAATTGTTGTGGCACGGGTGGCGGTCAAGGCGGAGTGGCCCGACGACCTGGGCCTCGGAGACAGCCTCTGGCTGTAAGGACATGGAATGTCACCTCGCTGGGGGGGAAGGAGCCGGAGCTTGTGCGGGAGGTTGAGAGGTACCGGCTAGATATAATCGGGCTCACCTCCACTCACAGCTTGGGCTCTGGAACCCAGCTCCTCGAGAGGGGCTGGACTCTCCATTTCTCTGGTGTTGCCCGTGGTGTGCGGCGGCGGGCTGGTGTGGGCTTGCTTATAGCCCCACAGC
>NC_092021.1:27695960-27715960 GCF_042242105.1 Pempheris klunzingeri
CACAATACAGGTATATATATATACAATACAGGTATATATACACACAATACAGGTATATATACACAATATAGGTATATATATTTTAAACACGGATACAAACTGAACAACCAGAAACACTGAAGATCAGGACAGAAACACACAGAAACAAACCCCGTTTTTGTTGGCCCTCTGTTGTTATCCTGTTGTATTTCTATTTGTTCAGCTAAATGTGACCAACTGAAGCTTCACTCTGACAATCTGCCAGGAAAGTTAAAGGGTCATTCCACCTTTTTAACATAAAACCCTGGATCCCTTCCTGTCTGACTGTGGAAGTCATGTGACCGTCACTCAGTCTTGTCTCCACTCATAAAAATCTGGAGACACATTCGGAGTGTTTGAAGTTGTTTCCACAGGAAGTAGGAGCCGACTCAAACATCCAATATGTGCATATTAGATCCCTGTAAAAATTTAATTAAACATGTCGTTTTTATCGTCTGGATGAAACTGAATATCTGCACTTCACTGTGTCTGCCCCAGATTCCATCGTCAGCAGCACAATGAAGCCCCAACATAAATTACATATACAGACAGTGCGGACTGTACAAATACTACAAGTACTACAGATATTTTAGGTATTACAGATAAACCGCCATCACTATGGCAACAGCAGGTCACCTGACACAGCAGCACTTAGCCACCACCTCCACTAAACAGACTGACCCACAGTGACCTGAATGCAGCACACGCATAGCGAAGCATTCATGGCCCGTTCAGGAGGGTCAGAGAGGAAGAACACTGGGGCAGCACCTCCTGTTTTGGAATGCATCAGCTTCGACCTCACATTACTGTTTTTTAACTGTGTTTTCATTTCCTTTTTTTGAGGGACATGTGCTCATTATAAATAGTTTGTGTCTGTATAGCTCCTTTCTAGTCATTTCAACTACTCAAAGCGCTTACATCACATCCTCATTCACCCATTCACATATCATTCATACAGGAGGATCTAAGATGGAGGAGACTGTTCTTTCACACACATTCACACACTGAAGCTGCTTCAGGAGCAGGTTGGGGTTCTGTGTCTGTCCAGGAACACTTCGACATGCCGCCAATCCTCCGATAGATGGATGGCCCGCTCTACCTCTGAGATAAGATGAATAGATAGATAATAAATATATAACGATAAATATAAATACAAATAGTAATAATAAAGACAGAAAATGGTAATGGTAATTACTGTTTATGTGCTTTGATTGAAGATAAACTGATAAAGTTGCTGTTAAATTGACAGAAATCTCAATGGAATTCTGAATTGTAACAGAATCAATTGAAGAGTGAAGCTGAAAAAATTTTACCTTTAACGGTCACTTGATTATTGCTTTTATTGTCATGTGTACAAAGGATTTCCTCAACATTGTTGTAGTTTCTCTAAAAAATTGGTGGAGCGCGGGAACTTTTCAGCGAACACAGAGAAACTACAGGGGCCTGCAGCGGTCAATTCTCATTGAAGTGTGTAGAGTAATCTTTTAACAACTGTTCAAGTGTTTATAATCAATCAATCAATCATTCAGTGTACAATCTTTACACCACTGCTGAACCAGTTCATATCAGACTTGATCGTTTCATGTAGAGCAGCTCAGGACTAAACTTTTTCTGCTTTTGTACATAATAAAGATTTGGGGTTTTCAGATTTTTCAGGTTTTATCTGAATTCTCATCCTGTCTGAATTATGTTTGGTTTGTCTGGGACTTTTCATGTTTATACCAAGTTTGTAGCTTGACCTCCCCCTCAGGACAAATAATGTGTGTTTAATGCCTTATAATTAATCCATGACGACACCTCCACAGATTACTTTAATGTTTTTTATGAAGACTGTGTTTCTCACTCAACTTTTGGAGTGTGTTCTCAGTTTATGTGTCTAACGGCTCATTTTAACTGTCGTTTTTATTCAACTTTTTGGATGTTTGGATACTCAAACTGACGTGTAGTTTGGTATCAGCTCTTATCTCCATTTTCATGTTTTTACCTGAAAATTCAGGCACATGTAGGATCTGTCCCTGCGGTTCTGTTCACTTCAGACTAACACTGTGTGCCTGTTTCCTGTTGGACCGACCTAACTGTCCGTGAGCGATGCTGCACGCTGAATATCACAATATTAAATGTCTGTTTTCACAGAGTCAGAACTCACCATCTTTTACTGGAGTGGTGACGTCTCCAGTCTAATTAGCTGGTCACTACAGGGTTTGTTTCCATGGTGACAACATCCAGAAGGACTCAGTGTGGACAGAGTCGCTGTCAGGCGCTCGCTGTCACAGGCAGTGTTTCTCACATTGTTACTTCAGTTACTTTGTCTGAAAGTTTAGACTGTGCTGATTGCTTGTATATAAATGTAATTCTGGAGTTATTTATGTCAGCTAATACAGTGTAAGCTTCCCATCTTTGTCATGTGCCTGAACAAACCAGAGATTTCAATCTTGATGATATTATATACTTGTCATGGAAGGAACATATAAACAAAACTTTTAAACATTTTTAAAATTCTTTTAAAAAGGAAACTGCATGTTCCAAATAATCAGTGATTGAGTAAACAATAGACTTGAAACGCACGATCATAACACCATCACATTCAAAATATGCTTCCTTAAAAGAGAGTTTGGTGAAGCAGTTGGAACAGAATTAAATTCTGTAATATTATATACAGATAAATTGAAGTTTCCTATTGCAATCATTACAGTTTTTCTACACATGGAATTTATCGCACTGGATATTGTGAAGAAAGCATCTTCCTAATTTGGTAAAATGCAGAAATAGATCATCTGCAAACAGATTGACTTTATACTGATATTGACTGACAGAAACACCTGAAACATTTGTATTTATGATTCCCCATATTACGTTTTATTTTCTCATGAATATGAAGCCAATGGTATTGGAGTAGTTTTCTTATAATGATGAAAAAGATATTTTGTAAAATTAAAAGGTTCATAATTATAAAAAAATGTGTATGTCAGGCAGTTAAGAACAGTATATTAGGTACAGTATACTGTGTGCATATTAAAACAACTTGTTATTCTTCAGAAATAAAATACTGATTCATGAATGTTAATTATTATTGTTGATGAGAAAAAACTCATAAATGTACTAATTAAACAAATATTCTTTGAGATTATAAAGGTAACTCAGGAAAATAATGTTTCTGGGCTAAAATCATGATTATTTACCTCATTGTTAAATCTGAATGTGAAGTATAATTTGATTTGTAACTTTCTTCTTGCACATTTATAACTTCTTTTATATCTAAGAAATTCAAAGGTTTTTACTCCTCTCCCAACTCCATAAGTTGTTTTTTTTTACCTACAGTAAATGGAGTAAGTACAGTAAAAATGGAGTCTAATGCTCCATTGTAATATTGAATGTATGGTATGTACTATTTTGTGTATATACTGATTGATTTATTTTGTATCTTACTTTATGTATTGTATTGTTATACTACAATCATCATGTGAACAGTAGAAGCTGTACTTTACCTATCTGTTTCATGGTTGTCTGTTGTTGTTTCTGTGCTGTGGTGAAGTGAATTCCCTCCTGGGAGTGAATAAAGTCTTCAGTTTACAAAGAAACCAAATGACATTCAGAGGGGCCTAGCTCTTAGATGAAAAAATAACTTCATGTCAACTGTGAATTTTCAGATGTAAATGCAGTGTCGGTGCTAAAGAACAGAACTTCCCTCCACATTTTTTATTGGTTTGTTTATGAAGTTTGAACAGACTTTGAATTTCTTCATCAAACAGGCATCACTGAGCCAAACATCTGGTTCACATTTCTTCATTATTACCCTGATTTTCAACACTGGTGTGAACTTTAGTCCAGCAGACATTACTGGTGTGTTTCTGACAGTCTGACCTCTGTCCTGTAAACTCAGAGCAATAGAGGGAGACTCTGTAATCACCCCCAGTTTACAAACTGGAGGTATAAACCTGCACAGCCACACAGGAGCTTCTCCTGCTCAACCCCCCCACACCCAGCCAGAGTCACTCATGAAGACATTTTGTAGTCCAAACCTTCAATCAGGCTTAAAACTGCAGATTTCTAATGGACATTCTGCATTGGAGTCTTAAATCATGCAAAGACACGTCCTGTTTTAACGCTTTTAATTTGTGCTATTTTCAACTCAAGCCAAGCGTTTCAGGATAAACAGGACACTTATGTGTAAAGACATGAGGGAAAGAAAATGTGGTTGTGATGTCAGCGTGTTGCTGGTTGTGATGTCAGAGTGTTGCTGGTTGTGATGTCAGAGTGTTGCTGTGACTCATGCTGTGACCAGAGGCAGCTGAGTAAGGAGATTGTGGCAGTTCAGGGATTAGCTGTTCCGGGGAGGGAGGAGGGTTTGTTGGCTCGCCTCGGCCCCCAGAGGACGCTGGGAACGAGGAGCGAGTGCCCCGAAAACATCCCATCCACCCCTGCCTCTCTCTCTCTGTGTCGCTCACCCATGTTGGTATGCAGAGAGAGATGGCGGCCAGCTGAAGCTGCACCACACGGGATAGTACGGAGGACCAGAGCTGCCAAACACAGGAAGATATAAAAAGGGAACAACAGCAGATGGATGGACGATGGATGGATGGATGATAGATGATGGATGATGGATGATGGATGATGGATGATGATGATGGATGGATGGATGGATGATGGATGGATGATGGATGGATGATGGATGATGATGATGGATGGATGGATGATGGATGGATGATGATGGATGGATGGATGATGGATGGATGATGATGGATGGATGATGGATGGATGGATGATGGATGGATGATGGATGATGGATGATGGATGGATGGATGGATGGATAATGGATGATGGATGATGGATGGATGGATGATGGATGGATGGATGATGGATGGATGATGGATGATGGATGGATGGATGATGAATGGATGGATGATGGATGGATGATGGATGGATGATGGATGGATGGATGATGGATGGATGATGGATGATGGATGATGGATGGATGGATGATGGATGATGGATGGATGATGGATGATGGATGATGGATGGATGGATGATGGATGGATGATGGATGAGGGATGGATGAGGGATGGATGGATGATGGATGGATGATGGATGATGGATGATGGATGGATGATGGATGATGGATGGATGGATGATGGATGATGGATGGATGGATGGATAATGGATAATGGATGGATGGATGATGGATGGTGGATGATGGATGGATGATGGATAATGGATGGATGGATGATGGATGGATGATGGATGATGGATGGATGATGGATGATGGATGGATGATGGATGATGGATGATGGATGGATGATGGATGATGGATGGATGGATGATGGATGATGGATGGATGATGGATGGATGGATGGATAATGGATAATGGATAATGGATGGATGGATGATGGATGGTGGATGATGGATGGATGATGGATGATGGATGGATGGATGATGGATGATGGATGGATGATGGATAATGGATGGATGGATGATGGATGATGAATGGATGGATGATGGATGGATGGATGGATGATGGATGATGAATGGATGGATGATGGATGGATAATGGATAATGGATAATGGATGGATGGATGATGGATGGATGATGGATGATGGATGGATGGATGATGGATGGTGGATGATGAATAATGGATGATGGATGGATGATGGATGGATGGATAATGGATAATGGATGGATGGATGGATAATGGATAATGGATGGATGGATGATGGATGGATAATGGATGATGGATGATGGATGATGGATGGATGATGGATGATGGATGGATGGATGATGGATGATGAATAATGGATGATGGATGGATGGATGATGGATAATGGATGGATGGATGATGGATGATGGATGATGGATGATGGATGATGGATAATGGATGATGGATGATGAATGGATGGATGATGGATGATGGATGATGAATAATGGATGATGGATGGATGGATGGATGATGGATGATGAATGGATGGATGATGGATGATGGATGATGAATAATGGATGATGGATGGATGATGGATGATGGATGATGAATAATGGATGATGGATGGATGGATGGATGATGGATGATGGATGGATGATGGATGGATGATGGATAATGGATGGATGGATGATGGATGATGGATGATGAATAATGGATGATGGATGGATGATGGATGGATGGATGATGGATAATGGATGGATGATGGATGGATGATGGATAATGGATGGATGATGGATAATGGATGGATGGATGATGGATGATGAATGGATGGATGATGGATGGATGGATGATGGATAATGGATGGATGGATGGATAATGGATAATGGATGGATGGATGATGGATGGATAATGGATGATGGATGATGGATGATGGATGGATGATGGATGATGGATGGATGATGGATGGATGGATAATGGATGATGGATGGATGATGGATGGATGGATAATGGATAATGGATGGATGGATGGATAATGGATAATGGATGGATGGATGATGGATGGATAATGGATGATGGATGATGGATGATGGATGGATGATGGATGATGGATGGATGATGGATGGATGGATAATGGATAATGGATGGATGGATGGATGATGGATGGTGGATGATGAATAATGGATGATGGATGGATGATGGATGGATGGATAATGGATAATGGATGGATGGATGGATAATGGATAATGGATGGATGGATGATGGATGGATAATGGATGATGGATGATGGATGATGGATGGATGATGGATGATGGATGGTGGATGATGAATAATGGATGATGGATGGATGGATGATGGATGATGAATAATGGATGATGGATGGATGGATGATGGATGATGGATGGATGATGGATAATGGATGGATGGATGATGGATGATGGATGATGGATGATGGATAATGGATGATGGATGATGAATGGATGGATGATGGATGATGGATGATGAATGGATGGATGATGGATGATGGATGATGAATAATGGATGATGGATGGATGGATGGATGATGGATGGATGATGGATGGATGATGGATAATGGATGGATGGATGATGGATGATGGATGATGAATAATGGATGATGGATGGATGATGGATGGATGGATGATGGATGATGGATGGATGATGGATAATGGATGGATGATGGATAATGGATGGATGGATGATGGATGATGAATGGATGGATGATGGATGGATGGATGATGGATGGATGACGAGTTGAATTTTAGACGAACTGTCTGACTAGTTTAGTGCAGATTGATTTTGAAACATTCTTTGTCCTATTAGATTTCAAAGGTTCTTTTTCAGCTGTGTTTTCCTAAAATTCATCAAAGGGGGTTTTAGGTTTATGATTCTAATGTCCTGTCTGACAATGTTGGAATTTTTATTCGTTTTAACCCTTAGAGGTCGGCGATCACCCCAGCGTGATCAGATCACGATCACGTGCAGATTTGAAACTCTCTCCCAGTTTTTGTTTGACATTGATAGACCATGTAAAACCGGAGATATGATACTTTCAATAGTACAAAAATATTTATCTATGCGTAAAAGTGGGATGGTGCATTTCTTATTGCAACACCTGCATAAATATTTTTGTACTATCAAATTAAAAGTATCATATCTCTGGTTTTACATGGTCTATCAACGTCAAACAAAAACTGGGAGTGAAGTTGACCGCAGCGCTTCAGGTGTCCTGGTTTTTGTTACGGGACTTTGAAAACGTCACATGAATTGAGACCTGCAAAGTTAGAATTTTTCTATCATAATGTTCATATATTAAGTGAGACATTAATGTGGAATCAGTATTTTTAGTTTCTGTCAGAAAGATGATTTATGTCAAAATTATAACTCAAGTCAAAAGATATATTACATGTTGAATTAGGCCTGGTCAAAATTAGATTAAGAATTATTTAATTTGATTTAATGATTTTTTTTGTTTTATAACTTGAGCATTTTAAAACTTTGAGTTATTCTGTAAAAACTTATTTTTCCACATTATTAATGTTTCATCTGTTTTTGGCATTGATGAGCTTCTGTACTGAAATAATGAGGAGGAGGATGAGGAGAAGGAGGAGAAGAAGGAGAGAGGAGGAGGAAGAGGGGGAAGAGGAGAAGGAGGAGGACAGAGAGTCAGTTTCCTGGAGGAGCAGAGCTCCACCTGCAGGACAAAGTGAGCACATGACAGATTTACTCTGATGTTCATGTTTGGACGTAAAATAAAGTTTAGTTCGTGAGTTTACTTTGAATTCCTTTTTCAATGGTGTGGATCAGCTGATCAGCTGATCAAACATGTAAAACAAGACATGTGACACATTAGAAAATGTCATGTTGGTGGATCAGTTTGTTTTGTCATTTCTTTACCTTATTCTAATTTAGTCTGTGTTACACCTGACAGATGCTGATCCTGTCTGTGTGTGCAGAATACGTCTTAATGCTAAGGTACCATGGTTACCATGGTGATCATGTGTCTGCTTCATGTTCCTCCGTGGGGAGTTTTGTATGATGTCATGGGGAAAATAAACACGCCAAAAACTACACGTACTGTCTTCTTTTTTGGACGGAGCTAACGGGCTAATGTCATTTACATGTTGCTCATGTGCTGTGATTGGTTGATGCTTCATTGCGTCATTTAAGTGTTGAAAAGAGTCCAGCTCGACTTTATCTGTAGCATCGTCATCACTCCATCACGTCGTCATGCAGCGCCATGTGTCAGTGTCAGTCTGTAGCTAACACAGCGTTAGGCTAACAGTAGCTGTGTTAGCTGCATCTAGCTCTGAGGGCATGTGACATAAACGGTACTTTACTGTCACATGAAAAGGCACAAGAGAATCAAACATCCTTTGATTTGTGGTGCCATTATCGCTCGGCAACAAGTCCACCTGACAGTGAGTCAGGAAGCAGACGTCAGTCTGTCATTAACATGTGAACATCGCTGATGCTGCTCATCATGTGACCTCCAGAGTCCCCAAGAAACATTAAAACTCCCCCAACACCTTTCTGAATAACAAGACGCAGAGTGTTGACCACAAGGTCAGACCTGAGAGACGTGAGTCACTGAACAGACAGAATCCTGATTATGAGAATTCCTACGGTCTCAAATTAAACCTTCACGTGAATGTTATCATATGTGAAACATACGGTGGCGTATCAGGAGCATTGTGGGTAAAGAAAAAGAAACGTGGAGCAGGTCAGCAGTCAGAGGGGAAAACACTATTTTTTAGTTTTTATCTCAGAGATTTACGACTTTAGAATTCAGAGGTTCCCTTTTTCCCATCATAGAAATACCTTCTGAACATGTGACATGACTCTCCTACATGTTGACATGATTATTTATCAAGTGAAACGCGGATTTAACATGTGGTTACCAGGGGGATGGTGTTGGATCAACCTGCTGCTGTTCAGCTGCAGCTTCCTGTTGTCGGACTGATCCGCTACCTGCGTGTTGGAGGGATTTAACCTAAACTCTGATCTTCTCTCATCACGTCCTCCGCTTAAAGGAATGAGCTCGCAAATCCATAAAAACCAGCCTGAGACTGAGCTGTTTATGTTCCCTTGGTGCCATTAACCTGGGGGGGGGGGGGGGGGGGGGGGGGGGGGGCATGAGACAAAAAGTGTCCGAGCGGTCACTAAGAATCAGAGAATCAGCGGCACGCCAAACCAAAAGTGAGAGAGGAAATCTGTGTTAATCTGATAAAAGGGTCAGATTACATGGAATAAAAACATTCAGAGCTGATAACTGTTGGTCAGTATGGATTAGGACATTGTTGGGACTGAGAGAGGATTGGGGGGGGTCATATTTTACTTAAAACTACAGTAGATGCAGAAATTAATGCAGACAGTCAGGGACAAAGCTCAACAAAGCTCCAACATGCTAACACGCTAACATCATCACAGCAGCCTGAAGACAGAAACATGAGACCATCAGGACACAGTTCAGCTCCTCAGGGGGTCTGTGCTGACCTTCTCATGCAGAGGATGAACCAACAGACAGCAGCTCCTGTCTGCAGAGGACGAACCAGCCTCTGTTTTCACTGGTTTCTGAACTGATTTCTGGAGCTTTATTCTGGAGGGACATCAGAGATGATGACATCCTCTGGAAGAGGAAGTTACTGTGAAGGATTCAACATGAGCTCTATGTCATTCTCTTTAGTTTTGCATGACTGGTTTGAATCCTAACTAACTCTTTAAAAGACCTGACCAGCAGCTCCTGTGTCCTGTTCTCTAAAATCCCTGTTTTAGTGAATGTAGTCTGGTGTGTGTGCAGAGAGTGATATAACGGCTGTTTGTGGTTAAACCAAAAGGATCTTCCAGGTCTGAAGTCCAGTGTCTGAAAGGGACTAAAGTTTTATAACTTAGACCAAGCATTGTTTTCCTGGCAGCTCCTTTGTCATTAACGTTGTTGCACAGATTTTGCTCCACCGACAGCACAGATGAAGTAAATCCAGGATTTCTCACTGTGAGTGTCAGGGACCAGCAGCTCATGTTTCCACTCTCAGGGTGGCCACTCAGCGTTGTAACCACCAAATCAAACCCTGCTGTGAGCCTCGTCTCTGCTCACCTCCCCACACGTGTGACTGCACTCAAACAGTTTCCAGGTTTGGAAAACAGACGGCTGTAAACAGAAGTTAATTATACTGAAGCGACACACGTGGAACTCCACTTCACACAGTCCGTCCGCCTCCTTTAATTGCTACCTGGCTCTGAAAGTCTCCTTTCATCTGAGAACTCCTTCCTCTGCCAGAGTTTTAAAAGTGGAAATGTATTTATTGGAGTTTCACCACTTCCTACCACATCATCTGGAGACTCAACAAGCCAAGAAAAGAAGACGTGAGATGAGATTGTAGAGGAAAATGTCATAGAGGAGAGAGCTGTTGGAGCAACGATACAACAGGGACACGTATAAAGGCCTGGGTCTGATTCAGTGACCTGGGTCTGATTCAGTGACCTGGGTCTGATTCAGTGACCTAGGTCTGACCTGGGTCTGATTCAGTGTCCTGGGTCTGATTCAGTGACCTGGGTCTGATTCAGTGGTCTGGGTCTGATTCAGTGACCTGGGTCTGATTCAGTGGTCTGGGTCTGACTCAGTGACCTGGGTCTGATTCAGTGACCTGGGTCTGATTCAGTGACCTGGGTCTGATTCAGTGACCTGGGTCTGATTCAGTGACCTGGGTCTGATTCAGTGACCTAGGTCTGACCTGGGTCTGATTCAGTGTCCTGGGTCTGATTCAGTGACCTGGGTCTGACTCAGTGACCTGGGTCTGATTCAGTGACCTGGATCTGATTCAGTGACCTGGGTCTGATTCAGTGGTCTGGGTCTGATTCAGTGGTCTGGGTCTGATTCAGTGACCTAAGTCTGACCTGGGTCTGATTCAGTGACCTGGGTCTGACTCAGTGACCTGGGTCTGATTCAGTGACCTGGGTCTGATTCAGTGACCTGGGTCTGATTCAGTGACCTAGGTCTGACCTGGGTCTGATTCAGTGTCCTGGGTCTGATTCAGTGACCTGGGTCTGACTCAGTGACCTGGGTCTGATTCAGTGACCTGGATCTGATTCAGTGGTCTGGGTCTGATTCAGTGGTCTGGGTCTGATTCAGTGGTCTGGGTCTGATTCAGTGACCTGGGTCTGACTCAGTGACCTGGGTCTGATTCAGTGGTCTGGGTCTGATTCAGTGGTCTGGGTCTGATTCAGTGACCTGGGTCTGACTCAGTGACCTGGGTCTGACCTGGGTCACATTGGTGTTTGGCCCACATGTGATGTGTAACCTGGTGTTAGCTTGTAGCCGTTAGCTGCCGTCCACAAAGACCTGGATCAGTTAGAAAAGTGAATTATCAGCATGAACCCTGAGAACACGCCGGGTAAAGACAGATTTAAATATGAAATATCAGCCGTCAGCGCGACATTAAAACGCTATCCACATTAAAGCTCCTGAACGCACCGAAGGAGGAAGACGACAGGAGCACCTGAATGCAGCATCATTCACTCATTCAGTGGGATGTTTTCATGTTAGCGTGTCACAGTCTGAGCTCAGTGAGATGTGGTTTAAACCCTCCTGACTGAATCATTAACACGTTCATCAGGTCTCAGGTCACGTGTCCATCGTCTTCCTCACTAGCCCCGTCACTCAGATGTTAGCATGCTAACATTAGCCCAGACGTCCACATTCAGGAGTGCACTTGTCGTTGTGATGCAGGGCTGAAGTAGTCTTGAAGAAGTCGAGTTGAGTTCCTGTCGGAGGCCTGACACTGAAGAATTAAGCAACAGCGACACTCAGCTATGTGACATTTAAAGGCGGAAGCTTCTCGTAGAGGGATGGCAAGCGTTTGGTGGTGACAGATAAACAGACATGAGTTTCTCTGGTTGGAGATTTGACCATGGAGAGCAGCTGAGCCTCACTGTGTCCTTCAGCAGCTCCGCACGGACTCATCAAGGATAATCTTCAGCAGTAAAGCTGCTCTCTGGTGGACCGCCGTCCAGTCAGCCTGCAGATAACAACCTCTGCCACACGCCGCCCTCAGCACACCGCCAGTAGCTCACTGGTCCCACATCTGGACTGACTTCTGCTCTCAGGACATGGCACAAATTCATAGCTCTGTTTCAAAATGTCCAAATTCTTCCTCCGGGATGTCAGAGAAATTCTCATGAAGTTGCAGTGACAGAAAAAATAAACGCTGCTCCGGCGCCATGTTCTGGTTTCTATCTTTTAGTGGATCAAACAAGCTCTTTTAGTGGACCTACTGTGATCAGGTGCAGTTGTCCCAAAGGATCACGTTGCAGCCATTGCAGCCCGTTTGGTGGCTGCTGGCTGAGGTGATCTACTGGACCAGTTCCAACACTTTTACTACCTACCAGTCACTCACACACCAGGATGTGGACACAGAGGACCAGGGGGAGAAACAGTGGATTGACCCTTTAGTGAATGTAGGTGAGGACACAAACAGACCTGATGACAGACTGACGGACCAATCAGAACTCAGTATTGCGGCGGTGTCCTGACAGGGTGTTTCAGCCTGCCAATAAACAGAGTGAAGAGTGTCAGCGGGTCCATTACAGCCGGCGTCCCTTTCATCATCTGAAGGTGTAATGAGCGGCTGTCAGAGCGGCCTGCAGGCGTCCCGCTGGGTTAAATCACCCACATCAGCCTCTCCCTGGCAGCCTGTAATTCACCATCCGTCCAGCCGGTGATGGCGCTGCTCGGCTCGCCACTTCGTCAGTCCTCCTCTGTTTGTTGTTCATCAGCTCTGAGTCTGTCTGAGGACGTCTCTTTCATTTAACTCCCTCATATAATGATCAGCTCGTCACCCTTCACATGTCAGCACAAAACCACCTTATTCTTATTTTTATTGTGACAATGCATCAACAAACGGTGTTTGGCACCGTCAGAGTCCAATCAGAGCAGCTGTGGCAGTACGAGGACGTCCATCACATTTCACACATCTGGGTCAGCACGCTCACTTTGGTTAACACAGAATAAATAATGCAGATAACACTAATGTCTGTCTAATGGTTTGTGGGATTTTTTTTCATTCTGGTTTTGGTACATTTAGACTCTAAATATTGAAATATGAATATTTCCCTGACAGGATGATTTATGACGTGGACAGACGTGATGTTTAAAGGTGCTGCTTTAAAGGAAAAAGGAAATGTTGACTGATGGTCAGTTTCTTATTTCTTATTACAATTATGAGCTACAGATCTTTATCTATTCTATTCTATTCTATTCTATTCTATTCTATTAATGTTCAGTCTAGATGAAGTTAACTGGCAGAATCAGGGTTGTAAACGTCCTCAGGAAGAACAGTTGACCTGTTGTGCTCTTGTATCATGTATCATAGATCTATGCAGCATAGATCTATGCTGCAGTGTGACACGGTGTGAGAGCAGCATGCTGTGCTGACGGCACAGATGAGCTCCCAGGATTCACTTTGTTACAACGTAAAGTGAAAAACGCAATGAAGAGGAAAACAACCAAAGACGAAGCAGAGCATACAGAGACCGAACCCTGACCTACTGGAGAGGTTGGTCTTTAATCACAGTGATTTGGTGTGGACATCTGTGGCCCGGGGGGGGGGGGGCGTCATGAATCTGAACCCCCGTCAGCTCCGGACGATCACATTTCAGTATGTGAGCGCTGAGGCTTCTTCCTGCTGTCCGGACCAGCGGCGATCTGGGCGCTGCTGGTCCTGCAGTCGTGACTCTCGCGCTCATCAAACCCGATAATCAAAGCTGATAAAAGCTGAGGAACAATAGTTTGTTATTGTTGAACCTGAGGCTGCAGAAACAGCAGCACTGCCAACACAAACCGACGGGACTGTTACTGTCGCTACAATACAATCAGCCAGCAGCACCAGGATGTGTCGGCTCAAAGGAATAAACAGACGGCAGACAGTCAGGCAGTGCCGCCGGCCGCTCGCTGTCGGCACCCACAATTCAACAGGCGGCTGGTTCCAAACCTGCAGCTCCAATAATAATGGCACCGAACAGAGACATGTTTAAACAGATGGAGGCCCGGGATGGTGAGGAAGACCCAAACTGATGAGCAGTGGAATGAGCTGAGTAACATGCCACTGTTACCAGACCAGTCTGTCCCCATCAAAAAAACACACCAGGACAGTCGGACCTGGTTCCAAACACACCTGAGGAATAATCGGATCTGACTGGGACCCACAGAAACTTCAGGTGGACCAGATCCTGAACAGACCAGACCTAAAGGGGGTCCAAAGATCGTCGGGTCCACACCAGTACGGACCTGATGATCACACACATGAACCAAACGGGACCCAGACCTGGTCCTGCTCAGGTCCTGGACCAGGTCTCATACGGGGGGAGCCACATGGATCCATGAAGATCTCCGATGTGAGACGGTCTGAGATCAGATAAATTCAAAGTTTAAGGGCCAAAGAGAGGCAGAGAGGCGTCAGCTGATGTTTCCTCATGCGTTGGTGTTGGGTTTCACACGAGGACAAGGAGCCTCGCCGTCACTGCACCAAACTCCAGCCGAAAATTGATTACGTTTCTGCCGCCTGAAGCCACTGAGGAGCGACTGAATGTGAATGAAAACGTTATTTGACTGTAGATAAATCGTGTGGGATCCATTCAAAAAGCTTTCAAACTGAAAATGGTTCACTCTTATCAACAGCACTTGGTGCATTATTTGCACTCGTGCTTTTTATTAAACCCGTCTGAAAAGACTGAGCTACTGTGATCAGATGGATTCTGCTCTGGATTTACACGCTGTGGAGACGTGTTTAAACAGGATCAACATGTGATCACAGGCTGTGTTCCCACTGGTCGACAGCTCCAGCGTGGGGGGGTGAGGTGTCCACAGACGCCATGAACACAGAGGCTCTGTGGATGGAGGAAGATTTCAGGCCACAGTCTGAAGACGTCTCGGCTCAAATCCCAGATTACCCCCAGAGCTTCAGCTAGACGGGAGCGAAAACATGGAGCTTTACCACCGACCCCACTGTGGTCTCCAATGGGGGGGATCAGGATCAGAACCAGGATTCAGGATCAGGATTTAGGGTGAGGATCAGACTCAGGTTCAGAAACAGGATCAGAGCCAGGATTCAGGATCAGGATTTGAAAAGCAAAATGGTGGCTACCATGGCAGACTCACTTTGCTCTTCAATGCCATGTTTTTAGCTTCAAGTTGCTGGGAGTCCACGTCAGTGATGACCTCACCTGGACACTCACCATCACCCAGCTCTTTAATTCAGAGACCCAAAGGTTCAGGAATTCAACAACAAGGATTCAAGAATCCCCACAGAGCAGCATCAGATGTTAGATTAGGACACAGTGACAGGAAAAACGTGGGGTGGGGGGGGGTAAAAAGTGCCGGTGGCTGACGATCTGCAGCAGTGATTCATGAAGCCAGAGAACCACAGCAGGAGAACCAGGACCAGGATCCACAGGAACCAGAGAACCACAGCAGGAGAACCAGGACCAGGATCCACAGGAACCTGAGAACCACAGCAGGAGAACCAGGACCAGGATCCACAGGAACCAGAGAACCACAGCAGGAGAACCAGGACCAGGATCCACAGGAACCTGAGGGATGAGAAAAGCACAGAAAGGCTCCGGGGAAGATACCAAGTTAGTAACAGACATTAAAGAGACATGAAGCATCAGGATGGAGAGGAAGAGGAGGAGAGAGGAGCCCAGTGCATCATGGGAGTCCCCCGGCAGTCTGAGCCTATAGCAGCATAACTAGGGGCTGGTCTAAGGCCTGATCCAGCCCTGAACTATAGGCTTCATCACTAAGGAAGGTTTTTAGTCCACTCTGAAATGTAGAGAGGGTGTCTGCCCTGATAATAACCTCGGACCCATGCTCTTCCTCCCCAGCAACTGATATAAGTCTAGAATTGTTTGATTTTAAACCCATCTCAGTCAACCAAGTTCACAAAGCCCTAAAAGACATTGACCACAAAAAATCTGTAGGTCCAGACAATCTGGATCCCTACCTCTTAAAGATCGCTGCAGACATTATTGCTGAGCCAATTACGCATATTTTCAATTTAAGTCTCCAAATAAACGCAATACCTACAATTTGGAAAGCTGCATACATTCTTCCCTTACATAAAGGTGGAGACCTTTCTGAGTTAAACGACTATCGTCCCATATCCAAACTTTCAGTACTGGCTAAGATCCTTGAATCTCAGGTCAATTTACAGCTGAAACAGTTTTTATCTGATAATAACATTTTATGTGAGCGTCAGTCTGGTTTTAGAAGTGATCACAGTACCATCACTGCTGCCATGGCGGTGACTAATGATCTCATTGGTGCCTTGGACAGGGAACAGCATTGTGCCGTCTTATTTGTAGATCTCTCAAAAGTGTTTGATTCAGTGGGTCGTGAACTACTTCTAGACAAACTCAGATGCTGGCTTTGGGTCCAAGGCTCTTAATTCAATTCAATTCAATTCAATTTATTTTGTATAGCCCAATATCACAACAGAGTTGTCTCACAGTGCTTTACAAAGTTCACTCTTAAATGGTTTAAAAATTACTTAACAGGTAGAACTCAGTGTGTCCAAGCAGAGGGCTACAAATCAGACTTTCTTGAGTTAACTGAAGGTGTGCCCCAAGGTTCCATTTTGGCTCCTATCTTATTTTCTATTTTTTTATAAACGATATAGGTAAAGACATTCAAGCCAAATTGCAATTGTATGCGGATGATACAATCGTCTATACATCTGCTCCCTCTGCAGCACAGGCGATAGAAGAACTTCAGACTGCATTTCAGTTATTACAAAGAGCTTTGAAGGATCTAAAATTGGTTTTAAACGCTCAGAAAACAAAGGTTGTGATTCTATCAAAGTATCGCTTACAAAACTTTGACAATCTAAGAATTCTTACTTCTTCCATCTCTGGAGGAGATCTACAGCACCCGCTGCCTCAGGAGAGCCCGCAGCATCATCAGGGACTCCTCACACCCCGGACACCACCTCTTCCAACTCCTTCCCTCAGGGAGGCGTTTCAGGGCAATAAAGTCTAGCACCAACAGACTAAAGAACAGTTTCTACCCCAGAGCTGTCATTGCCCTGAATAATAATAATAATAATAATAATACAGCCAAACCCTGAACAGTACAATCAACACTAAAAAATACAACCAAAGAATGTGAAACAGGAATGTTCGTTTACTGTGTTGTGCTCTGTTCTAAAAAAAATAATTTCCGTTCTTCCACTTATATTTATATTTTGTATATATTTTTATATTAACTGTACAGTTTTTGCACTATTCTGTCGATTTTGCACCTTTTCGTTGTTTGCACTGCCCATGAGAGCTGCTGTTTTTATTTCAATTTCGTTGTGCTTCTTGCACAATGACAATAAAAGAATTCAGATTCTTCTGATTCTGATTCTGATGGTACATTGATTGAAAGGGTGTCCACCTATAAGTACTTGGGAATATGGATTGATGAAAAGCTTTCATTTAATGTTCATATCCTTAATTTAGTTAAGAAACTCAAATTGAAGATAGGGTTAGGGTTAGGGTTATTTTAGAAATAAAACATGTTTCACATTCTCTGCAAAGAATAAACTCATTGAAACCACCTTTTTATCTGTGATTGATTATGGTGATCTACTGTACAGCCATGCAGCCTCCTCCACCTTAAAGAGACTTGATTCAGTGTATCATACTTCACTGCGCTTCATTTCAAATGCACAATCTCTCACTCACCACTGTAGAAAACAACACTGGTATATGTTCACCTATAAAGCTCTGCTGGGCAAACTCCCAGAATACCTCAGCACCCTTCTCACTATCAGCTCTAGTAGTTACCATCTGCGCGCCTCCAAGTGGTTGCTCCCCAGATTCGAACAGACTTTGGCAAAACAGCATTCTCCTATCATGCACCATGGTCATGGAATAATCTTCAAAAAACTCTTAAACTAGAAACATTCATATCTATTAATGAGTTTAAGAGTATCATAAAGAATGCAGTGAAGGAGGAATGTCACTGTTTATCCTTAAATAGGTGTCAATCTGTTTTATTGTTTTACTGTTTATTGTCTATTTATGTATCACGTATCTGGTTTATATAGCTTTTGACCTTGGCCAGGTCTCCCTTGTAAAAGAGATTTCTAATCTAGTGGGTGGCTGTGGCTCAGTGGTAGAGTGGGCCGTCCCTCAATCAGAAGGTCGGGGGTTCGATCCCCAGCTCCTATGGGTCAACATGTCGAAGTGTCCTTGGGCAAGACACTGAACCCCAACTTGCTCCTGAAGCATGGCTTCAATGAGTATGAGTATGAAAGAATAGTCTCCTCCTAGTTAGATCCCTCCTGTATGAATGATGTGTGAATGGGTGAGTGTCATGTAAAGTGCTTTGAGTAGTTGAAATAACTAGAAAGGCACTATACAAATACAGACCATTTACCATTTAATCTCAATGGGACTTCCTGGTTAAATAACGGTAAATAAAAATGAATAAAATAAATAATAAGGAACAGAAATAATCCAACCTGGAAGTGACTAATGTGTGGACTAGTGTTTCTGCATCATCTCCAGACAGGATGGACCTGATTTTAGCAGTCCAAGCACTGATTGGATTCATCAGGCTTTATTGATCAGTATAATTGGGTATCATCTGCATAACAGTGGAAATGAATGGAGTGTTTCCTGATAATATTACCCAGAGGAAGCATATATAAGATAAATAGTATCGGTCCAAGCACTGAACCTTGTGGAACTCCATGTCTAACCTTAGTGTGGACAGAGGATTCATTGTTAACGTGTACAAACTGAAATCGATCTGATCAATAGGACTTAAAGCAGCTTAATGTGGTTCCTTTTATGCCAGTGAACTGTTCCAGTCTCTGTAACAGGATGTGATGGTCAATGGTGTCAAACGCAGCACTCAGGTCTAACAAGACCAGGACAGAGAGAAGTCCTCTGTCTGATGCACTCAGGTCTAACCAGACCAGGACAGAGAGAAGTCCTCTGTCTGATGCACTCAGGTCTAACAAGACCAGGACAGAGAGAAGTCCTCTGTCTGATGCACTCAGGTCTAACCAGACCAGGACAGAGAGAAGTCCTCTGTCTGATGCACTCAGGTCTAACAAGACCAGGACAGAGAGAAGTCCTCTGTCTGATGCACTCAGGTCTAACAAGACCAGGACAGAGAGAAGTCCTCTGTCTGATGCACTCAGGTCTAACAAGACCAGGACAGGGAGAAGTCCTCTGTCTGATGCACTCAGGTCTAACCAGACCAGGACAGAGAGAAGTCCTCTGTCTGATGCACTCAGGTCTAACCAGACCAGGACAGAGAGAAGTCCTCTGTCTGATGCCATAAGGAGGAGGTCTGTAACCTTCACCAGTGTCTCTGTGCTGTGGTTCGCTCTAAAACCTGACTGAAGATCCTCTAATAGACTATTAGAGTTTAGAAAGTCACACAGCTGGTTGGCTGCTGCTTTCTCCAGGATCTTGGAGAGAAAGGGAAGGTTGGATGAAGGTCTATAGTTGGCTGATACACCTGAATCCAGAGTGGGCTTTTTCAGGAGAGGTTTAATTACTGCT